>NC_048574.1:65147786-65315286 GCF_013265735.2 Oncorhynchus mykiss | reverse complement strand
CTCTACTCTACTGAACTCTACTCTACTGCACTGAGCTCTGCTCTGCTCTGCTCTACTCTACTCTACTGAACTCTGCTCTGCTCTACTCTACTGAACTCTACTCTACTCTACTGTACTGTACTGAACTCTGCTCTACTCTACTCTACTGAACTCTACTGTACTGTACTGTACTGAGCTCTGCTCTACTCTACTCTACTCTACTCTACTCTACTCTACTCTACTCTACTCTACTCTACTCTACTGAACTGCTCTGCTCTGCTCTACTGTACTGTACTGTACTGAACTCTACACTACTGAGCTCTTCTGTGCTGTACTTTGATGTTCAAACTTGTGAAACATAGACGGCTATGATTGGTCCGGTCAGAAGCCAAAAGCACAGTAAAGTAATAGTGTGTAGAATAATACCCAAATATGTGAAGGAGGATATTGCACATTTCTACCTTTGTGTACCTGGTTAGGATACATCACCATGAAGAGAATGACATTCATATCCATAATTATGCACTTCAGTATAGTACAGACCATGGACCCATGATGAAATTCCGTTCCTGCAATTCCGTTACCGATTGTAAATCCACTTCACTTACTGTAGTTCAATACCAAAATATAATTTTTCAAAGTTAAAGTGTCATGTCATAGCTGACACTCCATTATTTCTGCAGACATCTTTGAATCTTAATTCAGAGCAGATATTTAACATTCTGTTACCAAAATCTCCACAGTTCTTCCAGTCACTGTGTTTTAGTCAAATGTTCAGTGTAACGTGTCAAAAGTAGTCCTTGTGCGTAGAGTTGTATGGTTTGTTCGACTTTTGAATCAATGTTTTTTGTTTGGCATCCATTTTAAAGTGAAAAATCTCATTCTCAGCGCAATTCCGTTGCCGTGGAATTGCCCGAGAGCAACACTTTTCACAGATTATTTCATATATTTCATTGCACAACTTTGATTGCCTCTTGTGTTTCCATAAAAAGAGATGTCCATAAACACTATATTGGAAAACACTTCTGGTGTGTATTGGAAAACTCCTCTGGTGTGTATTGGAAAACTCCTCTGGTGTGTATTGGAAAACTCCTCTGGTGTGTATTGGAAAACACTTCTGGTTTTTATTGGAAAACTCCTCTGGTGTGTATTGGAAAACACTTCTGGTTTGTATTGGAAAACTCCTCTGGTGTGTATTGGAAAACACGTCTGGTGTGTATTGGAAAACACTTCTGGTGTGTATTGGAAAACACTTCTGGTGTGTATTGGAAAACTCCTCTGGTGTGTATTGGAAAACACTTCTGGTGTGTATTGGAAAACTCCTCTGGTGTGTATTGGAAAACTCCTCTGGTGTGTATTAGAAAACTCCTCTGGTGTGTATTGGAAAACTCCTCTGGTGTGTATTGGAAAACACTTCTGGTGTGTATTGGAAAACTCCTCTGGTGTGTATTGGAAAACACTTCTGGTGTGTATTGGAAAACTCCTCTGGTGTGTATTGGAAAACTCCTCTGGTGTGTATTAGAAAACTCCTCTGGTGTGTATTGGAAAACTCCTCTGGTGTGTATTGGAAAACACTTCTGGTGTGTATTGGAAAACACTTCTGGTGTGTATTGGAAAACACTTCTGGTGTGTATTGGAAAACTACTCTGGTGTGTATTGTCAGTGTGGACATCCTTCATTCTTTCCACCGTGAACAGAAGGAATAAATAGAGGTGAATGATATAGTCTTCTCTTCTTCATGATCAACCGACGGCTAGCTTGTCAGAATAGACAGGAGAGAGAGAGAGACCATTGCAAATTCAACCCATATTCATGTTTTTTTTATTTTCCCTTTTGTACTTGAACTATTTGCACATTGTTATAACACTGTACGTAGCTATAATATGACATTTTAGAAGTCTCTATTCCTTTGAAACGTTTGTTAACTGTTCATTTTTCTTTTGTTAATTTCACTTTTGTTTATTATCTTTTTTCCCCGTGCCGATAAAGCCTTTCGAATTGAATTGAGAGAGAGACTCATTCCACTAAAAACAACACAATAACCCCCCATAAAAACACATTGCGTGCCACCCGAACCTCCACACAATCACATTACACAGTACACAACAACACAGTACAATACAATTCCCAATCCAGCACCACATTACAAACATACATCCAACCCCTCCTCTCCTGTTGTACAGACAACCGACCTGACCCCCCCATACCTCCTGAAACATCTCCACACCGTTAATCATTTTATAGAACTCAAAATCAACCCTAAGGCAGAGAGAGAGAGTTTTTATTCTTGTCATCATTTGTTTTGGTCATGTAAATTCCATTACATTTCATGCCAATTAGACCTAATCTTCCAGAAATCAATTAAATGAAATTCCCAGAGTTAGAAGGAAAGGGGGGGACTCGACGGCAAAGTGGAGAGAGAGGCAGCATATGACTGGCATTTGTAGATCGTGCTGCTGCAAGGTTGCAAAAACCTCTGGTCCTTTGGTGGCTAATTAAACCGTACGGCTGTACTTCCCTTGGCGGTAAGGCAACGTGGCTGCAGTGATATAGAGCCTTTGAAAACACCCCAGCTTTCATGTGCAGAGCTGATGTAGGCCTAGGAGTCTGAATAATCTTATCCAGTGAACATAACCGCGGTCTTGCATTTTGCATTCCAGTCGTCTTCAAAAACATATGAATTCACTTGGTTGTCGTGAGGAATTGAATTCATTAGACTTGTTGATCATACATGCCAGGCGTCATACTAGAGAATGGGAGGGGTTCAAGAAAAGGATAGAACGTTGTAAAACTCTTTATTCGGTTGTGGACTGGTTCGTCCTGCTGTGCTCCTCTCCTTGGATTGTCCTTGGTCTCTGTGACCAGTAACAAACCCTCACCACAGCAGTGTGTAGGGCTTCCAGCCAAGTAGTCCTGCAGGACAAGTCTCATCAAGAGATTGGTGTAGCAGTCTAACGACTTGCTGTAGCTGTAGTATTTATAATGTAGCTTAACGGAGAGTGCATTGTCAGGCAACTCGGCAAAAAAGCAGGACTTTGTGTCATTAGTCTATACTTAAGCAATAAGGCCCAGGGGGGTGTGGTATATGGCCAATACACCACGGCTAAAGGCTGTTCTTATGCACTACGGAATGTAGAGTGCCTGGATACAGCCCTTAGCCTTGGTATATTGGCCATATACCACAATACCTTATTGATATTATAACTGGTTACCAATGTAATTAGTACCAGTAAATAATGTTTTTTGTCATACCCATGGTATACTGTCTGATATACCACAGCTTTCAGCCAATCAGCATTCAGGGCTCAAATCACCCGTTTTATAGTTATGATTTTATCATTCATACTCTGAATGGATGGTTTAACTCTTTCAGTAAGGATGAGCAACTTACACCTCTCTTTCTCACTCACACTCTCTGTCTGTTCTCCCTCTCCCCACTTCTCTCTCTCTCCCCCCGTCTCTCTTTTTCTCTCAGTCAAGCAGTGCTCAGGGCTACTTCAGTTGAACAGCCTTCCTGAGTCTGCCTCCATCGCCTAGGTAACGCTGCACCAAGTTTCCTCTCTGTCGCTCACCCCCGCAGCCGAGGGTGCTGGGATGTGAGTCTGATCACGAACATAGTCGCGGCATCACCGAACAAACCCACCTACACATCCATCCACTTCTCCTCCACCCATGTCCACCACATGACACACTTAGAATAATACATATACCATTAAGTGACTTACAGTCATGCGTACATACATGTCTTTTAACTTATCGGTGGACCGTGGAATCAAACCCCCTATCATGGCGTTGCAAACACTATGCTCTACCAACTGAGCTACCACTTGACTCTCCATCTAATCCATTCATTCATTAGTTGAAGGTACATTTGTCATTCTCCTGCTAATTAGAGACAAGTGTGTCTCCAGTCATTACCGTATCTACTGTCCTGTCCACACACACACACACACACACACACACACGCGCACGCACGCACACACACACACACACACACACACACACACACACACACACACACATACATGGATGCCACAGGAGGTTGGTGGCACCTTAATTGGGGAGGACGGGCTTGTAGTAATGGCTGGAATGGTATCAAATACATGGGTTCTATGTGTTTGATGCCATTCCATTTGCTCCGAACGCACACTCCAGCTCACACACAAACTCTCTCTCTCTCTCTCTCTCTCTCTCTCTCTCCTCTCTATCTCTGTAAAATATCATATGAAGACCCTCCAAGCCCCCTCAACCAATCTCAGATCCTCAGATGAGTTTAGAGACCAATCCGATACTCAAAGTCAGGAATATCTCTATCTCCAGCATCCTGTCTTTTTCCACCATCATTGTCATGCAGATTGAGGCTTTATAATAGAGATTGTTAGCCTCTCTAGACCCAGTGAGGGATCTCTCCACTGTGTCCTTATCAGCAGGGGCCATTACGCTGATTGCATTGTTACCATTTTTCTGACGGAGGAGAGAGCCAGCAACACAGGAGACTGGAACTGGGGATCGCAAGGGGGAACGGTGGGTCCCTGCTAGAGGTTGTGCCGGGTTAGTTAGGTGGTTGTGGGTGAGGTGTGCAGTCAGTGAGGTGTGCAGTCAGGGGTTTAGGGCGAGGAAGTGTGTATTGTTTATGTTACGCTCCTGAGTGTGTGTAGGTACTTGTATGTTTGTGTGTGTGCATTGTGCGTAGGTGTGTATAGGTAGGGGATTTATCATCATGGTACATGAGTAGGTTCACAGATGTATGTGTGAATCGGGCTGTGTGTGTGTGTGTGTGTGTGTGTGCGCGCGCGTGTGTGTGTGTGTGTGTGTGTGTGTGTGTGTGTGTGTGTGTGTGTGTGTGTGTGTGTGTGTGTGTGTGTGTGTGTGTGTGTGTGTGTGTGTGTGTGTGTGTGTGTGTGTGTACGAGGGGGAGTTATAAGACACGTCATTTTAATACAGGGAGCTGCAGTTGCCTGGCTACCGGCGGGGGCTGCACTTGTCTCCCACACATACACACACACACACAACTATGCTGCACCAGTCAATGAGTGCACACACACATACACACACAGTCATACACACACGCACACATACACACACTCCTCCGTCTCTATCTCTGAGACAAACACACAAGGCTCTCTTCACTCGCCGGCTCTGTCTTCGCTGTGACAACATCACCACACCTCAGCTCTGTAAGCTTAGCTAGCTACATTCCCTCTAACAGAGAGCCTTGTCAATCTGTTAGCTAGCTACCTTCGCTCTCAGAGAGCCTTGTCAATCTCTTAGCTAGCTACCTTAGCTTTAACAGAGAGCCTTGTCAATCAGTTAGCTAGATACCTTCGCTCTAACAGAGAGCCTTGTCAATCTCTTAGCTAGCTACCTTCCCTCTAACAGAGAGCCTTGTCAATCTGTTAGCTAGCTACCTTCCCTCTAACAGAGCGCTTTGTTAATCTTGCTTTGGAGAGACTGGAGGGTGAAGGGATCCTTCTGGAAAATGGACACAGACAATCTGGAGTGGTATACTAAGAACGATGCCGACGTAAAGGTAGGGAAAAGAGGGGAGGAGGAGATAGAACGAGGGAAGGAGAGAGAAGGGGAGGAGTCAAGCTGTGTTTTGTCTATGCGTTTTGTCAATGCGTTTTGTCAATGTGTTTTGTCGATACGTTTTTATCGATGCGTTTTCTCAATGCGTTTTGTCAATGTGTTTTGTCTATGTACGTGTTCACGGGTTCTGTTATGTTCTGTTTCTGTCTGGCTGAGTCAGAAGACAGGTTATGATCTACATGACTTTAATGAGGACCAGCCAATCTTTTGATACAGGATGCAGGAACTGTCACCTGTTATAAAGCGAAGGGCACAAGGGTAGACGGCATCCAAAGGTTTAAGAGTAGTGGAACTGGCACGAAAGTTGAGTGTACAACTTTCTGTCAGACAGGAAACAATGTGTGCTTTCTGATTGTGTCAAGTCAACTTACCTTGATATTACTAAAGGCGTCCCACAGGGGTCGATTTTGGGACCTGTCCGCTTGACTATTTATATAAATAATATTGGTCTATCTGCAAAAACTGGTAACATTCATCTGTATGCAGATGTCACTGTACACTACTGTTGCTACGGCTGACCAGTTTTTTTTGGAGCTGCAATCTGATTTAGTCTCCTTGCAGAAGGACCTTGTCGATTTAAAATTGGTGCTTAAAAACTAAATGTATGCTGTTTTCTAATTCTCGTAGAAATATTTGAGATGGCTCACACATTTATGCATTGGATGGTTCTTTCATGGAGCAGGTTCCCGCCTATAATTATCTGGGCTTTTGGATTGACAGTAATTTGACGTTTAAGAAACGTACGGTGACACCATTTATCGCGATGCAGCAGCCACTACTCTTAAACCTTTGGATGCCGTCGACCACAGCGCCCTTCACTTCATCACAAGTTACAGTTTTACTACGTGTCACTGCATCCTGTATCGAAAGGTTGGCTGGTCCTCATTAGAGTCGCCTAGATCACGTCATGACTCCCTTTTCGCTTACAAAGCCAGCATATTGAGCGACAACCTTCCTGGTTTAGGGACACCGGTCCCGTAGAGGTTCCGACCTACCAAACGTACTGTTCGAAATGTAAAATGCGCGACACCAAACCCGTTCACAGGGATGGTTAACTCTCAAGGTTCCACTAGTACTTATCGATCTAAGTAAATCCTCCTTCAGTTTTAGTCCACCCCATTTTTTGGAATAGCCTACAAAACTCACTACATGTACACCTTGACTCTCTGGCGCCTGTAGGGCAATTCAGGACTTTAATGTTGAATTAATCTAATGATAATTGAAACTGTTTGGATTTCATGTAAATAATTGTATTTGTGGCGTTTGAAGCTGCAGTGTTGATTCTGTAATTTGTAGTTTATTTCATTTGTATTGATCATTTTGAATGTGTTGTATTGTTGTCCTCAGGGCACCATGGCAAATGAGACTCTGGTCTCTATGGGTTCCCCTGAATAAACAACAGTTCAAAACAAAACAAATAGAAGAGAAAGAAATAGACAGAGAGAGAGAGACAGCGAGAGAAAGACAGCGAGAGAGAGAAATGTAAATAGGGGGAATCTGACTGTCTCAAGGCTGTTGCTGTTGCTGTGTGCCTCCTCTGTGTGATACCAACATAAACTCAGCAAAAAAAAAGAAACGTCCCCTTTTTCAGGACCCTGTCTTTCAAAGATAATTCGTAAAAATCCAAATAACTTCACAGCTCAGACTGTCCGCAAATAGGCTGAGAGAGGCTGGACTGAGGGCTTGTATGCCTGTTGTAAGGCATGTCCTCACCAGACATCACAGGCAACACTGTTGCCTATGGTCGCTGGACCAGACAGGACTGGCAAAAAGTGCTCTTCACTGACGAGTCGCGGTTCTGCCTCACCAGGGGTGATGGTTGGATTTGTGTTTATTGTCGAAGGAATGAGTGTTACACCGAGGCCTGTACTCTGGAGCGGGATCGATTTGGAGGTGGAGGGTCCATCAAGATATGGGGCGATGTGTCACAGCATCATCGGACTGAGCTTGTTGTCATTGCAGGCAATCTCAACGCTGTGCGTTACAGGGAAGACATCCTCTTCCCTCATGTGGTACCCTTCCTGCAGGTTCATCCTGACATGACCCTCCAGCATGACAATGCCACCAGCCATACTACTTGTTCTGTACGTGATTTCCTGCAAGACAGGAATGTCAATGTTCTGCCATGGCCAGCGAAGAGCCCTGATGATCTTAATTCCATTGATCGGAGGGTGAGGGCTAGGGCCATTCCCCCCAGAAATGTCCGGGAACTTGCAGGTGCCTTGGGGGAAGAGTGGGGTAACATCTCACAGCAAGAACTGGCAAATCTGGTCCAGTCCATGAGGAGGAGATGCACTGCAGTACTTAATGCAGCTGGTGGCCACACCAGATACTGACTGTTACTTTTGATTCTCACCCCCCCTCTGTTCAGGGACACATTATTCAATTTCTGTTAGTCACATGTCTGTGGAACTTGTTCAGTTTATGTCCCAGTTGTTGAATCATACAAATATTTACACATGTTAAGTTTGCTGAAAATAAACACAGTTGACAGTGAGAGGACGTTTATTTTTTGCTGAGTTTACATGCTGGTGTTTTCACTGATTCATGTACAACATCTCTCGAATCTGTTTGCTTACAAAGTGACTGGCGCTCCATGTGAAACGTCAAACTACGTTTCTTATCAGTACGCATTTAAGGCAACTGTGCTGTTATTGTGAGAATGGCCTATTACAGCTAAATAGTAAGCCATTTTAATGTATTATCAGTTCTGAAATGCAAGACTGATGTACAGTACATGAGAACAGAACATACTTTAGACCTGAATGTATCCCTCAATCCATGAACAAGAATCACAGAGCATTGCCTGTGTTCTCTTCTCTGTGTGTCGCAGATAAAGATGTCCCAGGTGAAACAGGTGGGCCTGCTGGCTGCCGGGTGCCAGCCCTGGAACAAAGATGTGTGTGCTGCCAGTGAAGACCGGTTCGCTTACTGTGCAACACTTGCTATATATGTCTACCAGGTAATTAGCTTGGCAAACATCGGTGTGTGTGTGTGTGTTTGTGTGTGCTCGTGCGTGCGTCTCTCTTTGCGTGTGCTCTCTCACTTCTCTGTTGAAAGGACATTCAAAAGAGATGTCTAATCTGCCAGTGATTTCTGTCATTGACGTTTTCCTTATCTATCGTTATCTCTGCCACTCCATCTGTTTACATATGCAACACCAATACCAATGTATCTGCACCCATGCAGTTGGACCACAGATACAATGAGTTCAAGCTTCGAGCCATCATGTCAGAGCACAAGAAGACCATCACGGCCATATCGTGGTGCCCACACAACCCCGACGTGTTTGCCAGCGCCAGCGCTGACAATCTGCTCATCATCTGGAACGTGGCAGAGCAGAAGATTGTGGCCAGGCTGGATAACACCAAAGGTACTGATAATGAACTATGCCCAGTGGAGGCAGATGTACAGGGGAGTGGGTGGGCCAGAGGTGTGTGTTCAGTCGGGAGAAAACGTTTTGAAATAGAGTGAAACAAGGTGGAGCGGAAAGCTGTGGCCAGACTAGATAACACCAAATGTACTGAACATAGAGACACATGGTCTGTATAACGCAAAAGATACTGGTTCTGATCAATCATCAGAATGGAAATGAGGAATGACTGTGGACCAGTGGTAAGGGAGTTTACCTGGGAGTAGGCTCCTCTTTAGACACTACTGATGGGAGACTTGTCAGAGAGGCTAGAGAGAGTAGGTTGGGTTGCCTTGGGAGGGTGACTCAGTGTAGTGAAGTGTTTGTGTGCTTAGTAATGTCATTAGGACTGGCTATTGTTGCTGCTACACTGACTTCTATCAGGAGGGAGATGGCTGACGACTGGGTGGTTTGGTGTTATTTGTTTTTCTAGGAGAGAGAGAGAGTGTGTGTGGGCGGGTGAGGGGGTGAATGTGTGTGTGTGTGTGTGTGTGTGTGTGTGTATCTAATGTGTGTGTGTATCTAATGTGTCTCCAACCCTTGTGTACCCTCACCCAGGCATCCCAGCGTCTCTGAGCTGGTGCTGGAACGCAGGTGACGGCGTGGCCTTTGTGTCCCACCGGGGCCCTCTCTACCTGTGGGCCATCAGCGGGCTGGACGCCGGCGTCACCATCCACAAGGAGGCACACAGCTTCCTGTCTGATATCTGTCTGTTCCGCTGGCACCCCGTCAAGAAGGGCAAGGTGGTGTTTGGACACACAGACGGGAGCCTCTCTATCTTCCAGCCAGGTAAGACTGAGGCGCCATCTCAATAGTCTCTAGGTAGTCTAGACTAAGGCTGCATCTCAATAGTCTAAGGATAGTCAATCCATCAGTCAAATTTATTTATAAAGCCCTTTATAAAGCCCTTACATCAGCTGATGTCACAAAGAGCTGTACAGAAACCCAGCCTAAAACCCCAACAGCAAGCAATGCAGGTGTAGAAGCACGGTGGCTAGGAAAAACTCCCTAGAAAGGCCAGAACCTAGGAAGAAACCTAGAGAGGAACCCGGCTATGAGGGGTGGCCAGTCCTCTTCTGGCTGTGCAGGGTGGAGATTATAACAGAACATGGCCAAGATGTTCAAATGTTCATAGATGACCAGCAGGGTCAAATAATAATAATCACAGTGGTCGTTGAGGGTGCAACAGGTCAGCACCTCAGGAGTGAATGTCAGTTGGCTTTTCATAGCCAATCATTCATAGTATCTCTACCGCTCCTGCTGTCTCTAGAGAGTTGAAAACAGCAGGTCTGGGACAGGTAGCACATCCGGTGAACAGGTCAGGATTCCATAGCCGCAGGCAGAACAGTTGAAACTGGAGTAGCAGCACGGTCAGGTGGATTGGAGACAGCAAGGAGTCATCAGGCCAGGTAGTCCTGAGGCATGGTCCTAGTGCTCAGGTCCTCTGAGAGAAAGAAAGAAAGAAAGAAAGAAAGAAAGAAAGAAAGAAAGAAAGAAAGAAAGAAAGAAAGAAAGAAAAAAAGAAAGAAAGAGAGAGAGAGAAATAAATAAATAAATAAATAGAGAAAAGAGACAGAGAGAATTAGAGAGAGCATACTTAAATTGACACAGGACACCGGATAAGACAGGATAAATACTCCAGGCTGAGACAGGAGGAGTCGGGAGACACTATGGCCCGGTCTGACGATACCCCCGGACAGGGCCAAACAAGCAGGATATAACCCGACCCACTTTGCCAAAGCATAGCCCCCACACCACTAGAGGGATATCTTCAACCACCAACTTACCATCCTGAGACAAGGCCGAGTATAGCCCACAAAGATCTCCGTCATGGCACAACCGAAGTTGTAGCCAACCCGGACAGGAAGATAACATTAGTGACTCAACTCACTCAAGTAACGCACCCCTCCTAGGGACGGCATGGAAGAGCACCAGTAAGCCAGTGACTCAGCCCCTGTAATAGGGTTAGAGGCAGAGAATCCCAGTGGAGAGAGGGGAACCGTCCAGGCAGAGACAGCAAGGGTGATTCGTTGCTCCAGTGCTTTTCCGTTCACCTTCACACTCCTGGGCCAGACAACACTCAATCATATGACCTACTGAAGAGATGAGTCTTCAATAAAGACTTAAAGGTTGAGACCGAGTCTGCGTCTCTCACATGGGTAAGCAGACCATTCCATAAAAATAGAGCTCTATAGGAGAAAGCCCTGCCTCCAGCTGTTTGCTTAGAAATTTTAGGGACAGTAAGGAGACCTGCGTCTGTGACTGTACCGTACGTGTATGTATGTACGGCAGGACAAAATCGGAAAGATAGGAGCAAGCCCATGTAATGCTTTGTAGGTTAGCCTTAAAACCTTGAAATCAGCCCTTGCCTTAACAGGAAGCCAGTGTAGAGGGGCTAGCACAGGAGTAATATGATCACATTTTTTGGTTCTAGTTAAGATTCTAGCAGCCGTGTTTAGCACTAACTGAAGTTTATTTAGTGCTTTATCCGGGTAGCCGCAAAATATAGCATTGTAGTAGTCTAACCTAGAAGTGACAAAAGCATGGATTAATTTTTCTGCATAATTTTTCGACAGAAAGTTTCTGATTTTTGCAATGTTACGTAGATGGAAAAAAGCTGTCCTTGAAAAAGTCTTATGTTCTTCAAAAGAGAGATCAGGGTCCAGAGTAACGCCGAGGTCCTTCACAGTTTTATTTGCGCCGACTGTACAACCATCAAGATTAATTGTCAGATTAAACAGAAGATCTCTTTGTTTCTTGGGACCTAGAACAAGCATCTCTGTTTTGTCCGAGTTTAAAAGTAGAACATTTGCAGCCATCCACTTCCTTATGTCTGAAACACAGGTTTCCAGGGAAGACAATTTTAGGGCTTCACCATGTTTCATCGAAATGTACAGCTGTGTGTCATCTGCATAGTAGTGAAAGTTAACATTATGTTTCCCGAATGACATCACCAAGAGGTAAAATATATAGTGAAAACAATAGTGATCCCAAAACGGAGCCTTGAGGAACACCGGAATTTACAGTACAGTTGATTTGTCAGAGGACAAACCATCCACAGAGACAAACTGATATTTTTCTGACAGATAAGATCTACACCAGGCCAGAACTTGTCCGTGTAGACCAATTTGGGTTTCCACTCTCTCCAAAAGAATGTGGTGATCGATGGTATCAAAAGCAGCACTAAGGTCTAGGAGCACGAGGACAGATAGGTAGCCTAGTGGGCGGGTCAGGGTGGGGCAGGGCGGCAGGTAATCCAGTGGTTAGAGTGTTGAATTAGTCATGGAAAGGTTGCAAGATCGAATCCCCTAGCTGACTAAGAAAAAAATCTGTCATTCATCCCCTGAACAAGGCAGTTAACCCACCTTTCCTAGGCTGTCATTGAAAATAAGAATTTGTTCTTAACTGACTTGCCATGTTAAATAAAAAGATGCAGAGCCTCGGTCTGACGCCATTAAAAGTTAATTTACCACCTTCACAAGTGCAGTCTCATTGCTATGACAGGGTCTAAAACCAGACTGAAGCGTTTCATATATAAATTGTTTGACTTCAGGAAGGCAGTGAGTTGCTGCGCAACAGCTTTTTCTAAAATTCGAGATTCGATATAGGCCGATAGTTTTTTATATTTTCTGGGTCAAGGTTTTGGCTTTTTCAAGAGAGGCTTTATTACTGCCACTTTTAGTGAGTTTGGTACACATCCGTACCATCCATACTCAGTACACATTCGTACTCACAATACACATCCGTACTGAGTACACATCCGTACTCACATCCGTACTCTAGACTGAGGCTATCTCAATAGACTATAGACATACTCGACCGTGGCTGCATCTCAATTGGGCTGGGCAAGAACTGGCAAGAACTGGCAAGAACCGGGCATGCGCTTCCCTATTACAAACAATTTTACATTTGAGTCATTTAGCTAGCAGACAGTCTTATCCAGAAAAACAACCACATATTACAATTATTGCAAGTACAGATGTAGGATCTTAATTTGAGCCAGTTTGCTACAGCAGGAAAATAATCCTGCAGCAACAGGAAATGTGAATTATAATGTGGATTATAATTCATGGATATGTTTTGTAGAGGTTGATACATTTTTTGTTAGGGCAAATCAAGACTGACATTTTAAAGTGAAAATGACATACTATAGAAGCCTTTTAAAACCTTGAATACAATACAAGTTTGCATTTCCTGCTGTGCAGGAAAATTCTCAGTAACAAAAGAGTGATCAAATGAAGATCTTACATCTGTAGACCCTTCTTCGAAATAGCTGCTATCAGTAGAATCAGTTCCAGGAAGAAAAAACACAACCTTTAAATATGTATTTGTTGACTCTTTCTTCCACATGAGAACCTTTATTTGGTACCTCCCGGTATTTCATTAGGGGCTGTGGTGACTTTATTTAGTCAGTTGATGCAGCAGGTCTCCTCTCCTGTCCTAGGATCTAAAAACCAGAAGCACGTGTTGCGCCCAGAGTCTTTAGAGGGGACGGACGAGGAGGACCCGGTCACAGCGTTGGAGTGGGATCCCCTGTCTACAGACTACCTCCTAGTGGCCAACCAGCATAATGGCATCCGAATGGTCGACTCAGAGGGGCTCACCTGTGTCACTACCTTCAGCTTCCCCAGTTCAGCTGCCTCTGTACAGTGTCTGGCCTGGGTCCCCAGTGCACCCGGCATGTTCATCACTGGAGGTAAGGACATATTGGGGTAGGGTTTACGGGTAGGGTACAATGGGTTGGGTGTAGGGGGAGGGGAAAGCTGGGTCCCCAGTGCCCCCGGCCTGTTCATCACTAGAGGTAAAGACATAGGGTGCTGGGGGTTACGGTAAGGTCACAGCCCTGGGTTTGTTCTTTACACGAGGTCGGGTATGTTTATCAGTGTAGGTAGCTAGAGGTCAGGTGTGTAAGGCTCAGGCCTTTAGAACTGTCAATACCACTGTTCCAACGTGTTCCTTCTGTTCCCAGATTCTCAAGTTGGTGTGTTGAGGATATGGAACGTGTCCAGATCTACACCGCTGGACAACTTTAAACTGAAGAAGACCGGCTTCCATGCTTTACATGTGTTAAACTCTCCCCCGGCCAAGAAATGTAAGCATCTGACACACTACTGCCACATTAGCTCTAATAATCCACAAATTAGGGTAGAATCCAAAGTCTGCAGCACACTCTTAGAAAAAAAAGGTGCTATCTACAGCTGTCCCAATAGGAGAAGCCTTTGAAGAACCCTTTTTGGTTCGAGGTAAAACCGTTTTGTTTCAAGGCATAATCCTTTTGGGTTCCATGTACAACCCTTTCCACAAAGAGTTGTATATGGAACCCAATAGGGTTCTACCTAGGGTTACACTATAGGGACAGCGGAAGAACCTTTTTGGATCCCTTTTTTCTAAAAGGGAACAATAACTTCAGAGTTTTGGATATGAATGACTGATCTTGTGACATAAGATTGCAATATCTCTTGGAAAAACTGCAACTTTTGTGTGTTCTTTCCCCATTCTTGCTATGACCCCTCCTGGCCCTGCCATTATTTGCCTCCTACCCTCTTTTTAGCCTTGAGCTCCATCTCCCCGACAAAGAGCCACTACACATCATCCACCAGTGAGGCTGTTCCTCCTCCTACTCTATCCCAGAACCAGGCCTTCTCCCTCCCCCCGGGCCACGCTGTTTGCTGCTTCATGGATGGAGGGGTGGGGCTCTACGACATGGGAGCCAAGAAGTGGGACTTCCTACGAGACCTGGTGAGGGAGGGAGGGGAAGAGATTGGGTGGGGGGGGTGAAAAGAAGGGAGGACAAGTGGTAGCAAGGGAGGTAGGGAAATTGGGATGATGCTAAGGGCGTTCTTCTATTTCTTGTTTGTGTCTGGATTTCTGTTGTACATAACTCCCAATCCAGTTCACGTTGAAGAAGACCTGACCATGAAACAATATGTTGTTCTCAGGGTCATGTTGAGACCATATTTGACTGTAAGTTCAAGCCAGACGACCCCAACCTGTTGGCGACAGCGTCGTTTGACGGGACCATTAAGGTGTGGGACATCAACACCCTCACAGCGGTTTATACGTCTCCCGGCAACGAGGGTGTGGTCTACTCTCTGTCCTGGGCTCCTGGTAAGACATGGGGAGAGAACACACACAGACCATAAAACTTTGGGTGTTTCTCAATATGCATTGTACCGTTGTTCCACACTCTCGTGCTCCGAGTGCACTCTCCGAGGACGAGAGTGTGGAGAACGCACAAAACATGACATTTGAGAAGCACCCCCCTACTGTACTACCTCACGCTGCACCTCCCCATTCAGTGAACCTTCTTCCAGGCAGGACAATGGCAACAATAGAGACGAAACAAGACATACACAAAGCAAATGTTTTACTTCATAACTATCAGCTAGCTATATGTGACTCGTAATAATCTAGCTAACCAGACAGTTTAACAGACAAAAAGGACCTAAATCGAATGTTATGCAAGGTTGATGTCAATTCTTCGTGGCTATCTAGCTAGCTAACAGTAGTAGCTAACAAGTCCCCCTATTGAATTACTAGTCTTGCTATCTCTGCACAGTACAGTGGATATTGTAGGCAGGTAAACATGCCAAAAAATAACACAGCATGCATTTCTTAATATATAAAAAAAACATTGTAGTCAGTTTATTTTTTCTCGCTTCAGCTCAAATAATGCCCGTTGTTTTCAATAATTGAGCGTGTTTGTTTTTTACATGGTTGCGTCATATTCCTGTGCACACTTTCCATTGAAGCTTGCGTCTATGCACGTGTCAAAACATGTACAAATGGAGTACGCCGCCGAGAAGTGCCCGCATGTCCCAGTGCGCATACTTTAGTATGCACTCATACTCTGACCTTCCCATGCTCTAATTCGAAACACCCTTTATATATCATATTTCGTCATGTTGACTTTTATTTTGAAAACTGCCTTAAGTATATATTTTCAAGCAAAGTGTTACCTTGAGTTCTTTCCCATTAATAATGATTTACTGAATATAAATTAAGAAGTCAACTTTATGCACTTTTTTTATGATTCAAACCAGTTATGAAACATGTTGCGCTTTCTTGCGTTCGTTCATTTGGAAGTCGTAAATATGTCTCTTTTTATCTTTGTGTGTGTTCTTCGAAAGGAGACCTGAACTGCATAGCCGGAGCCACGTCCCGGAACGGTGCATTCATCTGGGATGTGAAGAAAGGCAAGATGATCACACGATTCAATGAGGTACGTCAACAACACTGACGAAAAACACTACAGTCATAAGGGCTTTTTACACTACTGAGCCGAACCGAGCTAAACCAAACCAAGCTGTACTGAGCTAGCCTGGTCACGCATCCACTAGCCAGCACAGTTTTGTTCGGGTCGGCATGATAGTGTGAAAAGGTTAGTAGAGTGATCTATCAATGATCTCTTTAGTTTATCAATATTTATTTTTACGTTTTAGACTTTTTGTTCCCTTGTGTATTCAACAGCATGGGAATCATGGTATCTTCTGTATCGCATGGAGCCATAAGGACTCTAAGAGAATAGCCACATGTAGTGGCGACGGCTTTTGCATCATTAGGACCATCGACGGCAGGATCTTACACAAGTACAAGCACCCTGCTGCTGTGTTTGGTTGTGACTGGAGCCAGAATAACAAGTAAGAGTCCACTTGTGTAGTTCACCTTCATTACTGTATAACAAGTATACTGGAAGATACAGTTAGTTACCTATATTCTACTAGATCTATCCTTTCTCTCGCTCTCTTTTTCTTTCTTTCTTTCTTTCTTTCTTTCTTTCTTTCTTTCTTTCTTTCTTTCTTCTGTCTGTCTCTTTCTCTCTTTCACTCTTTTTTTATTTCTCTCTCCATTCCCAGAGACATGATAGCCACGGGCTGTGAGGATAAAAACGTGCGTGTGTACTACCTGGCCACCAGTTCTGACCAGCCACTCAAGGTGTTCACGGGTCACCTGGCCAAGGTGTTCCACGTGCGCTGGTCTCCTCTCCGAGAGGGTATTCTCTGCAGTGGCTCAGATGACGGGTACACGCAGCACATTAATACATTATTCATATATGTTCTTTCACTGAGTCTCACAGCACATTGCATTAGGGTGATTTATCACATCCACCAATGTGTAACAGTACCTGAATAATGTATGGCAAACACTTTGTCCAGATACTGATACACAGGTAGTTATTTGATATGCTATCATTATCAATACAGATGCCATTGGTTTGAGTAGTCACTCTATTATGTACATTGGAGTCCGTATATAACCCCTCCCTCCTTCTCCAGGACTGTGCGTATCTGGGATTATACCCAGGATGCCTGTATCAACGTGCTGAGTGGTCACACGGCGCCGGTCCGAGGCCTGATGTGGAACACGGAGGTGCCCTACCTGCTGACCAGCGGCAGCTGGGACTACACCATTAAAGTCTGGGACACCAGGGACGGAACCTGCCTGGACACCTGCTACGACCACGGCGCTGATGTTTATGGTACCGGTCCTCAGTAATGAATCAGGAACACCACACTGCAGCCATCATCAAATAGACTCAGCCACGGGCCCAGGATCATTTCTAGACTGCAAACTGACCAGAAGCCCAAACATATCATATTTGACTAAAACATTATCATCTCAAACCTTGCTTGCGTTTGCATACAATCACATAACTCCTACTATTATGCGTGGGAATCAAAATTCAAATCACTTGGAGCTGAGTTGTTAACAAACTTTGGGGGACAAATAAAAGTATCTGGGGACCACCAGTTGGGGAAACCTGCAATGCTTTATAGAGGCCAATGAATGTGAAATTAAATGTAAGGTACTGTTTCTACACTGACACTGTGTCTGCAATGCTGTAACCTGATCTGATTCCTCCAGGCCTGACTTGCCACCCCAGCCGTCCGTTCACCATGGCCTCATGTTCCCGGGACTCTACGGTCAGGTTGTGGTCCCTCACTCCGCTCATCGCTCCGCTCCTGGTCAACGTCCTGGCTGACCACAGCTGGGATGACATCATCGGCAACACGGGTCAGTCAGTTATCACTCTCCCACCAGTTACTATGACTATATTGTTACAGAAGTGTTGATTACTCATGACATCAATATGTTGATTGCTCATAACTCTGTCTCCCCCCGTGAGAGAGTGATACCGCAAATATTTATCAGTCCAAACACGACATAGCCTCACAAGAACCATTATTCTGAATGACATCATTCTGAACCTGTGTGTGTCTGCATGGTAGAGTACTATATCCCCTCCTCTCCTCCAGATAGGGCCATGGTACCTGGTGCTACCCCTCTGCTCTGTGGGAAGGTGTCCAGAGACATCAAGCAGGAGCTGGATAAACTCTCCAGTGAAGTACGGGTGAAGAAACTCAGGTGGTTCTCCGAATGTTTCTCTGTGAGTATATTTACTCGCAATTTTCCTTAAATCAATAGCACTCTATTTACAGTCATTTAGTTATTCCATTCCTGTAGTCCAGACACATGGTTTTAATCTGATGGTTTGATGGAAGTATAGTCGTTTGTTCCTTGGTATAGTTTTACATCATCAGGTATCAAATAACCTATGGATAAATCTCTAAGTCAGTACTCCTATTTGGTAGTAATATTAGCACATATTACTGGAATCACCATGTATTATGTACTGTACTTTACATACTACCTACTCTTATGACGTGCTTATGAATACTTGTTCTGTGTTCTTTCCTCCAGCCACCAGGGGGCAGTCATAACCTGTGGGACCTGGTGTCAGTGATCAATGGGCAGGACGACAGTCTGCTTCCCCAGAGCTACGGCAAGGGCATCATGCACATGAAACACTTGGTCCGCTTCAAAACCGTAAGTCAACCACTGACTGACTGACTGTCTCATCTCACACATGGTCCAGTCCATTCAGATCTGCAAACATCCAAGGGTTAGGGATGGAGGGATGGAGTGATTTTGGACCAAGCGTATGAGTCGTATTTCTAAGGGGTTTGTTTTTCAAAAGAACATCAAACGTTTCGACTATTCACTTACAGTACACATTTCAATGTGTCTGTTCTGTAGTCTGAGGCCCAGGAATTGACCATAGTGAAGATGTCTAAGTTCGGCGGGGGGATCGGGGCTCCCAGTAAAGAGGAGAGACTGAGAGACGCAGCAGAGATCCATCTGAGACTGGGGCAGATCCAGAGATACTGTGAACTCATGGTGGAACTGGGAGAGGTAATGGATGGATTCATTTTAGGCCCTAGGCTACACTCTTAGAAGAAGAAAAAAGGTTCCAAAAGGGTTCTGCGGCTGTCCCCATAGGTAGAACCCTTTTTGCTTCCAGGTAGAACCCTTTTTGGTTCCTGGTAGAACTCTTTTGGGTTCCGTGTAGAAGGGATTTACCTTGAACCGAAAGGGGTTATTCAAAGGGTTCTCATATGGGAACAGCCTTAGAACCATTTTTGGTAGTAGATAGAACCTTTTTTCTAAGAGTGTAGAACAACTATGGGTGTATCAGGAACAATACATGGACTCATACGGCATTACAGTATGTCCCCCATTAAAGGGTGTCAAATTAACAATCACAGCATTAATTGCTGTACATAATGATGTTTGTCATGTTTTCTGTATTTGTCAGTGGGACAAGGCATTGTCAGTTGCCCCTGGTGTATCCATAAAGTATTGGAAGAAACTCATGCAACGGTATGTTTTGAGTTAGTTTGTCAATTCAAGAGGCATGTTTATGGTTACATGTACATTTGAGCCATTTAGCAGACGCTCTCATCCAGAGCGGCTTACAATTAGAACCACAACAGTGGTTGTTGACTTCCTTCCTCAATGCATGTGTCCTCGTAGAAGAGCAGACCAGCTGATGCAGGAAGAAAACCATGATGTCATCCCGTACTGCATCGCCACGGGAGACGTGAGGAAGCTGGTCAACTTCTTTACTGCCAGGGGTCAACTGAACGAGGCGCTGCTAGTGGCTCAGGTATGACAACATTGGCATCCTATGATTAATTGTATAGTTAGAAAACAAAGTAACATAATATAAAACATGTATTGGTTCCAATCGGAACCCCTGTTCTCTAAAGGAGGGAACAACATACCACCATGTTAATTGGCTTATCTGGATTGATGAAGGTTCAGTCAGCCAAATTGCTGTCGAACGTCATACCTTTGTTGTTGTTCTTGTACAGGGAGCTTGTGAAGGCAACATCCACGTTCCTCAGACCGCCGTAATCAACCATACAACCACTACAAACAGCGACGACATACAGGCATATAACGGGTGTGTCCTTTTCACATGAAAATACACCATTTGGCCTAATGTTGGTGTGTTCCACAGCATACGTAATCACCTTCCTGTCCATGGTGCATTGCATCCATACTGGGCAACTGAATATCCCCTCATGACCCCAGGCTTGTGAGGGTGAAGTGTAATCTCTGTTGTTCCAGGCTACTGCAGTGTGTATGTAAGGAGCTAGCGGAGTGGTATTTCCAAGATGGCCGTGCTGTGCTGGCGGCCTGCTGTCACCTGGCTGTGGACAACACTGAGGTAAACACACAGACAGGGCATGATGGCGTCAAAGGTTACGTATATGATCCTCTCTGTATGTTCTCTTGTAATACACACACAACATTCACCGTTGCGTACGCTAGTTGTGCACCTGAAACCTAAAGCTGGTCATGAGCTACCCTCCTGCAGGGTTTTGTTCCAACCCTACTCGCCAATACACCCGGTTCTACTAATCAGCGGCTCCTCTGGCCCTTGATTGGCTGAATCAGGTGTTTACATGTAGGGCTGGAGCAAAAACCTACAGAGCACTAATGCCTATGAATGTGAACATAAATGTGCATATTTAGTAGATGCATAACTTATCATGTTGTTGTGTGTCCCCCACAGCTAGCCATGGCCAGTCTGATCCGGGGTAATGAGCTGGAGCTGGCTGTGTGTGTAGGGCTGGTGTTGGGAGAATCAGCCAATCAGGCCACTCACTACGTCCTGGAGCTACTAGCCAGGAAGTACATGACCACACCCACCTGGTAAAAGCCAATTACAACTCTCAACTCTAATGAACATGACAGGCTAGATTATATATATATATATATATATATATATATATATATATATATATATATATATATATATATTCTCCATATGATTGTGAATATACAGAGTGCATTTGTTTATCATCTCCATCTTCTCATTTCTTGTAGCTTTCCATCAGTTGAAAGCAGGTATTATACATGTTTCATGTATCATAACCCTATGTTTACTGCGATAAAGGATTTGACTTTATTCTGGATTGATTTTTGTTCCATCCGGTTGTACCTGGTCTTGTACAGTACCTTACCTCATTCCTAAAGACTGCTTAGGTTTTCAAAGGGATGTGTGGATGTGTACTCTGCAATCTAACAACTGGACTGATGTCACCACTCTTCTCCTTCCCAGGGACCTGGCGTCTGACCTTCTCCAGATGATCCCAGACAACGAGGTCCTGCTGGCCAAGCTGTGTGCCTTCTACCCTGGGAGCTCCTCGGAGATAGACCAAATCCATGAAAAGGTTGGTGCTGAATTTCAGCGGAAATACTCTATTGAGCATCCGTTTTAGTCCAAATTGGGTCGGGGAAACCTGTCCTTATTGTTTAAACAGAAAAACATAGAAGTAGACCTAGTGAGAATATGACATGAAAATGTCAACAACAACAACATTGAAGTATAAAATGCATGTTAATAATTGGTGGTGTTGTTTCAGTGTGGTCTTCCCAGTCTGGAAGAGTGTCAGGCGTTAGCTGAGTCTGCTGTCAGCGAGGGAGACATCTTCAACGCTGTCAAGTACTATCTAATGAGTCTAGAACCCGAGGCAGCCCTGCTTGTTGGCATCGCCCACGTCAAAGAACAGCTGAGTGATTCTGACTGGACCGTAGACTCTGTCCATCCTATCCTGGACCTTCTGGGTTACATTAGAACGGACCGGCTCATACTTGCCAAGTTCACTGAGTAAGTGAACGGGAATCAGAATGTGTGAGACAATGCCACCTGGGTCTAGGCAGGTAGCCTAGTGGTTAAGAGTGTTGGGCCAGTAACCCGAAAGGTTTATGGCTCGAATCCCTGAGCTGACTAGGTGAAAAATCTGTCAAGGGGCCCTTGAGCAAGCACTTAACCCTCATTGCTCCTGTAAGTCACTCTGGATAAGAACGTCTGCTGCTGTAGATTGGTCCTCAGCCCTCTCACCTTGGATGTTCTTTCTGTGTTATAGAGCACGAAGTGAGCTGCTCATCCTATCTGGCTACATCGGTGCACTGTTGGCCATCAGAAGACAGTACTCCAGCATTGTTCCTGCACTTTACGAGTACACCAGGTAAGATGCAAAAAACCACAGTATGGAGCACTTTCTAAATGTCTGTGTTGAACCTACATCACCTAATGCTTCAACGTTGAATTTAAAAGCCCTATCTCTGACCTCTCACCTTCCTCCCCAGTCAGTTGATGAAGAGGAGAGAGGTGTCTGTTCCCTTACAGATAGAGCAACTCTCTGTAGAGCTGGAGGCATGGATGGCCTGCACACAGTCTCTCATCAAGTGAGTGGAAGAATTGTCTTATCAATCCATGACACTGATATACTCTACTCTGGCCTGGCAAATACGTTAGTCATCACATCCAAGTATTGGACTAGCAAGACAGTTTGAGGTTCAAAGTCTGACATTAAAACACACCGGTGTTTACCTGTCTGAATCGTTTGATTCTGTCTCCATGCCACCCAGCTCCAGGGGTCCTGATGAGGCTCCTTACACCCCTCCGTCAGAGGCCCAGAAGGCAGAGCATGCCCATCTGCTAGACAGACTCCAGGAGGAGCCACTCAGGGGCCTGGAGGGGCCCGACTATGTCACAGGCTCCAACCTGCCCAGCCACTCTGACGTCCAGGTCTCCTGCTTTACCGGACTCAGGATCCAGGTCAGCCTCAAGCAATCAACCAATTAATAATAATAAATCAATCAAAGTGTATTCATAAAAATACGTTGGTCACAAAGGGACAGTTTGGAGGACATAGAATTTGGTTAGAGACTAGGCTTAATCTGGGTCAGGGAAACAAAGGGCTCAGCAGCAACCCAGTCCTGAAACCGCCATGCTTTCTAACCCCTTGTAAAGAGGACCATGCTATAAATAACCCATAAGTGGTTACTATTTGTAGTCCCCTAGTGGTGGGTAATCACTATGTGGGTGGTAATCAGTAAATTGCTGCTCAAGCTGTATCCACAGCGACGATTTGAAGTGCCTTTCTGCTTCAAGTGTGTCTCAGTCACTTCCTCTGGTGATTCAAGGGGAGAGAGATGACGTTACTTCAACCTTTCAACTGTTTTGCAGGCCATGGTGATAAGGTCAATGGTAGAAGAATAAAAGTAGTGCTGTGGTTTTCCTTTCTTCACACAGGGCCCTGTGTTTTTCCTTGAGGACGGTAAATCGGCCATATCATTGAACGACGCCCTTATGTGGGCCAAAGTGAACCCTTTCTCACCTCTGGGGACGGGTGTCCGTCTCAACCCCTTCTAAGAGCCAGCCTAGCCAACGAGGATGGGCTACAGGACTAATAGCATTTGATTGGTCAGCCTCCGAGGCCAAGGTCACACGACCGTAAAAGGTCGACGTCAGGACCGACATCTGCTCTTCCTGAGAGAAACAAGGAAAAGGGATGGACGTTCCAGAACGAAAGAAGAGAGCTGGAAGGATGCTTAAAATGAGTTCTCTCCACTATGTGCTTTTTTACAATGTGTGCACCACAAGTCATCCAGTCAACAGTGTTACAGCTTCTCATAGAAAACGTGTTGCCGTACTTAGACACTGACAAAGAGGGTTCGCATGGTTGTAGTGTTTCTATGTAGGAGCGAGACCATTGTAGTTCTGCTGTCTTGTTTTAGACACACCGTCACGTGCACATCAGTACACAGACAGACAAGTCAACGAGCTATGTGATTCTTATTGTGCTCATGGTCATAGCACCAGCATCATTTGACTGATGAATACCATATTTGTGTTGTATTGCTGTTGGTTTAACGTTGCGCAATGTTGCATCATCATTTCTGTTTGTTACAGAAATTAGCCCGCACACATACATGTACAAGAGCAAAGCGTATGATGATGTAGGCTTACAGTGGTAGTTGATCGAAAGCAAACAAACAAATACAGAGAAACGTACCTGTTAGCCTTTTATTTAGCTTAGCATCAATCAATCAAATAATTGATGTAGGACTTGATTGCTTTCGCATTAAAACAGCTTAGCAGCATCGTGTCTGTACAGTACTGTGTTTGACTGTGAATGTATAAGACTTCTGCTGGACCCCAAAAAATTATGTGGACCTGTAAAGTTGTCAATTTAAAACCTCTTTGGGCTAGGCGTCCCGCTAGTGACAACTTCCGGTGAAACTGGAGGGTGCGTAACTCAAATAAATAATCATAATACTTATGGATATTAAACATTTAGGTACATACAAGTGTCTTATCGGTTGAAAGCTTAAATTCTTGTTGATCTAACTGCACTGTCTGATTTACAGTAGCCATTACAGCGAAAGCATGCCATGCGATTGTTTGAGGACGGCGCCCAACTTCAAAATATTTTTCCACCGGCACAGGTTTCATTAACTCGCAAATAGCGATTAAATATTCACTTACTTTTGAAAATATTCCTCTGATTTGTCATCCAAAGGGTCCCAGCTATAACATGTAGTGTCGTTTTGTTAGATAAAATCCTTCTTTATATCCCAAAAAATCTGTTTAGTTGGCACCATCGATTTGAGTAATCCACTCGTTCAACATGCAGAGAAAGGAATCCAAAAATCTACCACTAAACTTTGTTAAAACAAGTCAAAATAAGTTTCTATTGACTCCTCAGATACCCTAAATTGTAATCAAACCATAATATTTAATATTGTACACTTGTCTGCATCCTCAGCTATATCTGAGTTCAATAGAAAAATTATATTAGCAGGTCGGTCTTGTCTTCATTGCGCGCGCATACACTAATTTCCAATAGTGTGTCCTTGTACTTAAACTCAGGATTCTTACTCGTTTTGGAAAAAACAAGCCTGAAACCTTGAACATAGAGTGCTGACACCCTGTGGAAGCCATAGGAATTGCATACTGGGAGCTAGATTTCATTATTTCCCTATACTTTCCATTGTAAAACCATGCGCTCTCAAAAAAAGAAAAATTCCGGTTGGTTTTTCTTTCGCTCTTCTCCTACCATATCTATTGTGTTATAGTCTCCTACATAATTTAAACATTTCGACAAACTTCAAAGTGTCTTCTGTCCAATGGTACCAATTATATGCATATCCTGGCTTCAGGGCCTGAACAACAGGCAGTTTACTTTGGGCACGTCAGTAAGGCGGAAATTGAGAAAAAAGGACCCTAGCCCTAACTTATTTTAACTTGTGAATAGGTTATTGTATTGTACATAAGACTGTAATTCCTATTGAGTTGCGCAGTACTATTTCAGGGATCACAGTTAGTTCTAGCTAGCTAGAAGGGTAGGTAGTTGGTACTGTACACGGCTAGGGACTTACAAGTGTAATAGCTGTTAGGATACTGGATCCATAGAATTAAAACTCATATTCTATGGTGGGGTCGACGCTTTAGAATGTCTCTGAGTCTCATCAGCGTTACCTCGTCATAATCATTTGTAGCCATCACCGGACTGCAGAATTTGAAGTGATTTCATAACAATGACAAGCTTCTGTATGCAAGTCATTAGTACGATCACAATTTGGCGGACAGGGTGACAACCTGCTAAGACTAGCTAGCTTATATGTTAAACCGAAAGCTGTGATAAAAAGGCAATGTTTGATAATCATTTTGCTTTTGAAACACAGACTTGAATAAATAGGCTAATTAATCATTTAAAAAAATGTAATACCTGAAGGTTGTGCCTTAAAGTAGAAAACTATTTATCACCGCAACATACAGTATATTGGTAAGTAGGGATCACAGTTAATGTAAAGAAAAGAGGTTTTCTTCCTTCTGCTTAATGAATCAAACATTTATTCACATAATTTATACAAGTGCTGTCATTTTTTTTTACTAATGTATCGATATTAGTTTTTCACCTATACTTCAATTATCTTCAAATGCATTTGTTTTTATTTATTTATCTATGTATTTATTTATTGATTATGTTTTACTTAAGACATATGTACAGTTTGTTTGTACTGCCATTGCAGTTTATAAAATGTGTTCATGAAAATATCAAAATGTTAGTTTTGTAACATAAAGACGATACCAATGTAAACATGTCAAATTTGTAAGCAGGATATAGTTTTGATTCATGGAAAAGGTGAAGGATATTCTAAATCCATTGAGAAAATTGGTCCTGCTCCAGAGCACCATCTAGTATTGTAGAAAAAAAACAAAAAAGTCTACCAACAAAAAAAACAACTGAACTAAACCACAGCTGAAAAATGGCAGAAGTATAATCTCCAAGACAACCACATCATGGAGTAAAATTCTTATTTATTAGAGTGAAACAGGTGAGAGGTATGTGAAATGAGTTTTGGCAAAATACTATTCATTTTTCAGCGAGTTATACATATACAGGTCACGTTAATATATACATATATAATATATATATATTAGTTGGCTAATGTTATAAGACAATAATTGAAATACAATATTATTCACATCATAAATGTACAACGTACAATTTTGAATATTTTTTACTTTTTCCAGAGTCAATGAATCTTTAATGTACACATGTCAGTGTGTAATGAATGAGCTGCATATATCCGTCGTTTGGAGAAGACGTTAAATGGGTGTGGTCTGTGGTCACTAAAGATCCCATGGCACTTATCATAAGGGTAGAGGTGTTAACCCCGGTGTCCTGGCTAGATTCCCAATCTGTCCCTCATACCATCACGGTCACCTAATCATCCCCAGCTTTCAATTGGCTCATTCATCCCCCCTCCTCTCCCCTATAACTATTCCCCAGGTCATTGCTGTAAATGAGAATGTGTTCTCACTCAACTTACCAGGTCAAATAAGGGTCAAATAAAATATATTAATACAAAATATATGCTACCAATGATGCAAACAAGATAACACCGTACATTAAGGTACATAATGGTATCTTGTTTGCATCAGTGATAGCATAAAGGCAGCTCATTCAAACAAGATGACAGAACATGAATTGTGTATATTAAAGTACATTATGTTATACATTACATTAAACATGCAATGGCCCCTTTCATTATTTGGGTCAATGAATATTAGGCAGTTAAACGTATGGCGTGGACAGGAATATTGGACACAAAACCAAAGTGACATGCAAGGTGATCAACTTGACTTCGATAGTATTTGTGCAGAAAAACATGATTTACACCAGTACACATCTTTACAGGCAACTTTCTGACAAGTTGGGATCACAACATTCACTGCAATGGGGGTGTCATTTGAACTGATAACACAGTATTATACAGTGTTAATATTTAGTTATTTTGAACATTCAAACTCATGTTTTGGTCAATGTAACAGAATATACATATTTACATGACCTTGTACGTAGGTGCCTCAGAGAAACAGTGAAAACAGATGTCAGTGAATGGGAGGGTTTCTGTGCATTTGACGTTCTGTTTTAAAAAAAAAAAAATTAAATGAGGTTCATTGAGTAATAATGAATTCATTTGATGATGAAATGGATGGAGCGAGAAACAGAGAGAAAACAAAAGAGAGGATGGGATAAAGAATATCCTCTATTATGACGATGCTCTCATTTCGAAAGACAGAAAGAGAAGGGAGAGAGCAACAGACAGAGAGAGAGAGGGCGTTGATCTGTTCTATCTGTACTGGAGGAAGCGTTTGAGAAGGTTGGGGAGGTGTAGCTGAGGGATGAGGTGTAGTCGAGATCGGCCCATATAATCTCTGACACTGAGACGACACAGCTGATATAGTGGCTGAGGTGTTGCTGCAGAGAGAGAGAGAGAAACAGAGGGAGAGAGCAAGAGATCAAGATATTATCTGATTAATCCAAGACAGCCTCAATATCATCCACTTGTATAAAGCAAATAACAATGTTTTACAAGGGATTCTGACTTCTTCCCACCAGCTGAATGGAGATATTTCCTAACCTGGTCCCAGATCAGAAATAGTATCAGAAAACTTATCGTATCGGTTTCTGATCAGACCACAAGTTTGGCATGAAAACAAACATATGAGTTAGCTATACAGTGCAAACTGATCTGGAATCAGGCTAATAATCCCATGTGAACTGAGAATAATCTTACCTTCATACAGCAGTAACGTCTCCTCTGCTGAGCTGTTAGGTGGGGCTGACTCCACCGGTCTCTTCAGCTCTAGGTTTTTAGCGTTAATGTTCGCTCCAAACTCTAACAACACATTGATGATCTCAGGACAGTCCTTCTGAGCTGCTGCATGGAGCGGGCTCTCCAGGAACCTGCCCTTCTGCACATTGGCCCCTTTGGAGTAAACCAGACACCACTGGTTAAGTTCAGTAGGTCACACTGTAGCAAAATGGTTTGCAACAGAAAACATTCATTTGTGCTCTGATTGGACACGTTTGTGTTGTTCCTTCCCGTTTCACTCAGTTTCAAAAAAATTCTCCCTCCTGAACATGCTCCATGTTTGTGAGTACTGCATCAGGTAAAACAATGTCCTGTGACATACCTTTCCTTAGTAAATGCAGAATACAGAAGAAAAAAAAAGACAAACGTATGAATCATAAAAATAAAATACAAAAATGCATTGACGTCAATGGGAGAGATCATGTGAAGTTAGGACCAAAGTGTCTGGTTAGTTACTGACCTCCATCGAGGAGTTTCTGTGTGCACTGGAGTCCTGAGGAGATGCAGGCGATGTACAGGGGGGTTCCTAGGTGAGGAATATCATAGTCCACGTCTGCTCCCCATGTGATCAGTGCCTCCAGACAAGCAATTCTGCCTACACACAATACGCCCTGTGTTACCAGGATACTCTCATTCAGAAACGCATTCAGTACTCTCATCTTAGAATAGAGGGGGGAAACATACTAAAATTACAGCCAGAGTATTTCAAAACCACACAGTAAAGTGACAGTATGACACACATATCCTGCAATGGCAGTCCTCCTACAAGTACCTTTGCTGGAGGCTTCGTGTATGGGCGAGGGCTGGCACATCTCTGACTGGGGCTTGGCACCGTTTTCCAGCAGTACCTCTGTACAGGTGGCACTGCCCGCTGAGCAGGCATTGAACAGCGGCGTCACCCCATCAATGGTGGTGGCATTTACCTGATCAGATAGATGGAGCATTGTCAGAAAACCACAAGTATCTATAAGTTACAACAAAGGCGAGTCAATCGGAATGTAAAAAGAGGAGTTGCTGCCACATCATAATGACGTCTCGTTCTGACGTGGAGCGTTATGTGTTTGTGTGTGCGTCCGTTTGGTCATGACTTACATTGGCACCAGCTGCAATAAGCGCCTTGGCACATGACGCGTGGTCTGACAGACAAGCCTCATGCAACGGCGTCACATGGTCTATGGTAGGGATGTTTGCGTTGTAACCCTGGGATGACAACAAGAAATGTTTGCATTCGTTATATAGGTCTCACTTTCCCTACACTTTATTTTGTGTAAATGCTCTACAGATGGTCATACTATCAACACACTGTCTGTTGAGAAGCAGCTGCTTGCTAAAGTTACGGTTAGGTTTCCGATACGGGTTACACTCTTTAGAAAAAAGGGTTCCAAAAGGGTTCTTCGGCTGTCTGCATAGGACAGAAGGTAGAGGTAGAGAGAGAGGTAGAACTCTTTAGGGTTCCATGTAGAATCCTTTGTGTAAAAGGTTCTACCTGGAACCAAAAGGTTTCTTTTCAAAGAGCTCTCCTATGTGAACAGGCAAAGAACCCTTTTTAGTTTCTAGATAGTGTAGACTGAGGGTTAAGGTTATGTCTAGAGTTAGGGTTGAGTTTAGGTTTAGGATAAGAGTTAAGGTTAGGGTTCGCTTTGCGTTGTAGTGCCCCGCCCCTCTGTGTGTGACTCACCTGTGAGAGTAGGGTCCTGAGGGCCAGGAGACGGCCCTGACAAGCTGCCTCGTGGAGAGGGGACCGGTCCGCCCATGACCCTGGGAGAGGGACAGACAAAACACTGAGCATCTCCAAACCAACACACATTACAGTCATACGTTTACAGTGATAGCGCTTCACTATCACACAAGCTCTTATTGGTCACATCCACAAATATATATATCAGACTTGAATGGTAATGTGCTGGTTATATATACAGTGGGGAGAACAAGTATTTGAATTCCGGCTCTCACAGACCTGTTAGTTTTTATTTAAGAAGCCCTCCTGTTCTCCACTCATTACCTGCATTAACTGCACCTGTTTGAACTCGTTACCTGTATAAAAGACACCTGTCCACACACTCAATCAAACAGACTCCAACCTCTCCACAATGGCCAAGACCAGAGAGCTGTGTAAGGACATCAGAGATACAATTGTAGACCTGCACAAGGCTGGGATGGGCTACAGGACAATAGGCAAGCAGCTTGGTGAGAAGGCAACAACTGTTGGCGCAATTATAAGAAATGGAAGAAGTTCAAGATGACGGTTAATCACCCTCGGTCTGGGGCTCCATGCAAGATCTCACCTCGTGTGGCATCAATGATCATGAGGAAGGTCAGGGATCAGCCCAGAACTACACGGCAGGACCTGGTCAATGACCTGAAGAGAGCTGGGACCACAGTCTCAAAGAAAACCATTAGTAACACACTACGCCGTCATGGATTCAAATCCTGCAGCGTACGCAAGGTCCCCCTGCTTAGGCCAGCGCATGTCCAGGCCTGTCTGAAGTTTGCCAATGACCATCTGGATGATCCAGAGGAGGAATGGGAGATGGTCATGTGGTCTGATGAGACAAAAATAGAGCTTTTTGGTCTAAACTCCACTCGCTGTGTTTGGAGGAAGTAGAAGGATGAGTACAACCCCAAGAACACCATCCCAACCGTGAAGCATGGAGGTGGAAACATCATTCTTTGGGGATGCTTTTCTGCAAAGGGGACAGGACGACTGCACCGTGTTGAGGGGAGGATGGATGGGGCCATGTATCGCGAGATCTTGGCCAGCAACCTCCTTCCCTCAGTAAGAGCATTGAAGATGGGTCGTGGCTGGGTCTTCCAGCATGACAACGACCCGAAACACACAGCCAGGGCAACTAAGGAGTGGCTCCGTAAGAAGCATCTCAAGGTCCTGGAGTGGCCTAGCCAGTCTCCAGACCTGAACCCAAAAGAAAATCTTTTGAGGGAGCTGAAAGTCCGTATTGCCCAGCGACAGCCCCGAAGGATCTGGAGAAGGTCTGTATGGAGGAGTGGGCCAAAATCCCTGTTGCAGTGTGTGCAAAACTGGTCAAGAACTACAGGAAACGTATGATCTCTGTAATTGCAAGCAAAGGTTTCTGTACCAAATATTAAGTTATGCTTTTCTGATGTATCAAATAATTATGTCATGCAATAAAATGCTAATTAATTACTTAAAAATCATACAATGTGATTTTCTGGAATTTTGTTATAGATTCCGTCTCTCACAGGTGAAGTGTACCTATGATAAAAATTATAGACCTCTACATGCTTTGTAAGCAGGAAAACCTGCAAAATCGGCAGTGTTTCAAATACTTGTTCTCCCCACTGTATATATATATATATATATATATATAACCAGCACATTACCATTCAAGTCTGATACATTGATACATTGACAGCATTCATCATAGCCTTCACTCTCTGTCAGTATCCTTATTATTCCATCCTTACCGTAATCCTAATCTAGAATTACTTCCCAAAAGCCAGTAGTACCAGTCCACTTGTCATGTACTGTCATGTTGTGTCTTGTTTCTGTCCTTTCCCTTCACCCTGTCTCCCTCTGCTGGTCGTTGTTAGGTTACCTTTTCTCCCCCTCTTTTCCCCAGCTGTGCCTTGTCTCCTCCTAACTACCTCGTCACCCCTTTTCCCAATTGTTCCCTTTTTCCCTCTGATTAGGTCTCTATATCTCTCTCTGTTCCTGCTCCTGTCCTTGTCGGATTCTTGTTTGTGTTGTTCATGCCTGAACCAGACTATCGTCATGTTTGCTGCAACCTTGTCCTGTCCTGTCGGAACCTGCCGGTCCATCTGAGCCTACGTTTTGTTTTGTTATTAAAGAAGCTCTGTTTACGTTAATTCGCTTTTGGGTCCTCATTCACGCACCGTAACAGAAGAATCCGACCCAGAATGGACCCAGCGACTTCGGATCCTCTCCACTCAGCCGTCGAGATCCAGGGAGCGATGCTAGGCAGACACAAGCAGGAATTGTCTGCTGCTCGGCATGCCGTTGAGACCCTGGCCACCCAAGTCTCCAACCTCACAGAACAGGTTCACCATCTCCGCCTCGATCCACCGGCCACTTCCAGGGCTTTCGAATCTCCGGAGCCCAGAATCAATAACCCGCCGTGTTACTCTGGGGAGCCCACTGAATGCCGCTCGTTCCTCACCCAGTGTGATATTGTGTTTTCTCTCCAGCCCAACACTTACTCCAGGAGCACTGCTCGTGTCGCCTACGTCATATCTCTCCTTACTGGACGGGCTCGTGAGTGGGGCACGGCAATCTGGGAGGCAAGGGCTGAGTGTACTAACCAGTATCAGGACTTTAAGGAGGAGATGATACGGGTTTTTGATCGATCTGTTTTTGGGGAGGAGGCTTCCAGGGCCCTGTCTTCCCTATGTCAGGGTAATCGATCCATAACAGACTACTCTATTGAGTTTCGCACTCTTGCTGCCTCCAGTGGCTGGAACGAGCCGGCTTTGCTCGCTCGTTTTCTGGAGGGTCTCCGCGCAGAGGTAAAGGATGAGATTCTCTCCCGGGAGGTTCCTTCCAGCGTGGATTCCTTGATTGAACTCGCTATTCGCATTGAGCGACGGGTTGATCTTCGTCACCGAGCTCGTGGAAAGGAGCTCGCGTTCTCCGTTGCCCCCCCCTCCGCATCACTACCATCTTCCTCTGCCGGCTCGGGTGCTGAGCCTATGCAGCTGGGAGGTATCCGCATCTCGACTAAGGAGAGGGAACGGAGAATCACCAACCGCCTCTGTCTCTATTGCGGTTCTGCTGGTCATTTTGTCACTTCATGTCCAGTAAAAGCCAGAGCTCATCAGTAAGCGGAGGGCTACTGGTGAGCGCTACTACTCCTGTCTCTCCTTCAAGATCCTGCACTACCTTGTCGGTCCATCTACGCTGGACCGGTTCGTCAGCTTCCTGCAGTGCCTTAATAGACTCTGGGGCGGAGGGCTGTTTTATGGACGAGACCTGGGCTCGGGAACATGACATTCCTCTCAGACAGTTAAGGGAGTCCACGGCCTTGTTCGCCCTGGATGGTAGTCCTCTCCCCAGGATTCAGCGTGAGACGCTACCTTTAACCCTCACTGTTTCTGGTAATCATAGCGAAACCATTTCTTTTTTAATTTTTCGTTCACCTTTTACACCTGTTGTTTTGGGCCATCCCTGGCTAGTTTGTCATAATCCTTCCATTAATTGGTCTAGTAATTCTATCCTCTCCTGGAACGTCTCTTGTCATGTGAAATGTTTAATGTCTGCTATCCCTCCTGTTTCCTCTGTCTCTTCTTCACAGGAGGAGCCTGGTGATTTGACAGGGGTGCCGGAGGAATATCACGATCTGCGCACGGTGTTCAGTCGGTCCAGGGCCACCTCTCTTCCTCCACACCGGTCGTATGATTGTAGTATTGATCTCCTTCCGGGAACCACTCCCCCCCGGGGTAGACTATACTCTCTGTCGGCTCCCGAACGTAAGGCTCTCGAAGATTATTTGTCTGTAGCTCTTGCCGCCGGTACCATAGTCCCCTCCTCCTCTCCCGCCGGAGCGGGGTTTTTTTTTGTTAAGAAGAAGGACGGGTCCCTGCGCCCCTGCATAGATTATCGAGGGCTGAATGACATAACAGTGAAGAATCGTTATCCGCTTCCTCTTATGTCTTCAGCCTTCGAGATCCTGCAGGGAGCCAGGTTTTTCACTAAGTTGGACCTTCGTAACGCTTACCATCTCGTGCGCATCAGGGAGGGGGACGAGTGGAAGACGGCGTTTAACACTCCGTTAGGGCACTTTGAATACCGGGTTCTTCCTTTCGGCCTCGCTAACGCTCCAGCTGTCTTTCAGGCATTAGTCAATGATGTCCTGAGAGACATGCTGAACATCTTTGTTTTCGTTTACCTTGACGATATCCTGATTTTTTCACCGTCACTCCAGATTCATGTTCAGCACGTTCGACGTGTCCTCCAGCGCCTTTTAGAGAATTGTCTTTTTGTGAAGGCTGAGAAGTGCTCTTTTCATGCCTACTCCGTCACATTTCTCGGTTCTGTTATTTCCGCTGAAGGCATTAAGATGGATCCCGCTAAGGTCCAAGCTGTCATTGATTGGCCCGTCCCTAAGTCACGCGTCGAGTTGCAGCGCTTTCTCGGCTTCGCGAACTTCTATCGTCGTTTCATCCGTAATTTCGGTCAGGTGGCAGCCCCTCTCACAGCCCTTACTTCTGTCAAGACGTGCTTTAAGTGGTCCGTTTCCGCCCAGGGAGCTTTTGATCTCCTCAAGAATCGTTTTACATCCGCACCTATCCTTGTTACACCTGACGTCTCTAGACAGTTCATTGTCGAGGTTGACGCGTCAGAGGTGGGCGTGGGAGCCATTCTTTCTCAGCGCTCCTTCTCTGACGACAAGGTCCATCCTTGCGCGTATTTTTCTCATCGCCTGTCGCCGTCGGAACGTAACTATGATGTGGGAAACCGCGAACTGCTCGCCATCCGCTTAGCCCTAGGCGAATGGCGACAGTGGTTGGAGGGGGCGACCGTTCCTTTTGTCGTTTGGACTGACCATAGGAACCTTGAGTACATCCGTTCTGCCAAACGACTTAATGCGCGTCAGGCGCGCTGGGCGCTGTTTTTCGCTCGTTTCGAGTTCGTGATTTCTTATCGTCCGGGCTCTAAGAACACCAAGCCTGATGCTTTATCTCGTCTCTTCAGTTCTTCAGTAGCCTCCACTGACCCCGAGGGGATTCTCCCTGAGGGGCGTGTTGTCGGGTTGACTGTCTGGGGAATTGAGAGGCAGGTAAAGCAAGCACTCACTCAAACTCCGTCGCCGCGCGCTTGTCCCAGGAACCTTCTTTTCGTTCCCGTTCCTACTCGTCTGGCCGTTCTTCAGTGGGCTCACTCTGCCAAGTTAGCCGGCCACCCTGGCGTTCGGGGTACGCTTGCTTCCATTCGCCAGCGCTTTTGGTGGCCCACCCGGGAGCATGACACGCGTCGCTTCGTGGCTGCTTGTTCGGTCTGCGCGCAGACTAAGTCCGGTAACTCTCCTCCTGCCGGCCGTCTCAGGCCGCTTCCCATTCCCTCTCGACCGTGGTCTCACATCGCCTTAGATTTTGTCACCGGACTGCCTTCGTCAGCGGGGAAGACTGTTATTCTTACGGTTGTCGACAGGTTCTCTAAGGCGGCTCATTTTATTCCCCTTGCTAAGCTTCCTTCTGCTAAAGAGACGGCACAAATCATCATCGAGAATGTTTTCAGAATTCATGGCCTTCCGTCAGACGTCGTTTCGGACAGAGGTCCGCAATTCACGTCTCAATTTTGGAGGGAGTTTTGCCGTTTGATTGGGGCTTCCGTCAGTCTCTCTTCCGGCTTTCACCCCCAGTCTAACGGTCAAGCAGAACGGGCCAATCAGACTATTGGTCGCATCTTACGCAGTCTTTCTTTTCGCAACCCTGCGTCTTGGTCAGAACAGCTCCCCTGGGCAGAATACGCCCACAACTCGCTTCCTTCGTCTGCGACCGGGCTATCTCCTTTTCAGAGTAGCCTCGGGTACCAGCCTCCGCTGTTCTCATCTCAGTTCGCCGAGTCCAGCGTCCCCTCCGCTCAGGCTTTTGTCCAACGTTGCGAGCGCACCTGGAAGAGGGTCAGGTCTGCACTTTGCCGTTATAGGGCGCAGACTGTGAGGGCTGCTAATAAGCGTAGAACTAAGAGTCCTAGATATTGTCGCGGTCAGAGAGTTTGGCTCTCCACTCAGAACCTTCCCCTTAAGACCACTTCTCGCAAGTTGACCCCGCGGTTCATTGGTCCGTTCCGTATTTCTCAGGTCATTAATCCTGTCGCAGTTCGACTTCTTCTTCCGCGATACCTTCGTCGCGTCCACCCGGTCTTCCATGTCTCCTGTATCAAGCCCGTTCTTCGCGCCCCCGCTCGTCTCCCCCCCCCCCCCCCATCCTTGTCGAGGGCGCACCCATCTACAGGGTCCGTAGGATTTTGGACATGCGTCCTCGGGGCCGTGGTCATCAGTACCTAGTAGATTGGGAGGGGTACGGTCCTGAGGAGAGGAGTTGGGTTCCCTCTCGGGACGTGCTGGACCGTGCGCTGATCGATGATTTCCTCCGTTGCCGCCAGGTTTCCTCCTCGAGTGCGCCAGGAGGCGCTCGGTGAGTGGGGGGGTACTGTCATGTACTGTCATGTTGTGTCTTGTTTCTGTCCTTTCCCTTCACCCTGTCTCCCTCTGCTGGTCGTTGTTAGGTTACCTTTTCTCCCCCTCTTTTCCCCAGCTGTGCCTTGTCTCCTCCTAACTACCTCGTCACCCCTTTTCCCACCTGTTCCCTTTTTCCCTCTGATTAGGTCTCTATATCTCTCTCTGTTCCTGCTCCTGTCCTTGTCGGATTCTTGTTTGTGTTGTTCATGCCTGAACCAGACTATCGTCATGTTTGCTGCAACCTTGTCCTGTCCTGTCGGAACCTGCCGGTCCATCTGAGCCTACGTTTTGTTTTGTTATTAAAGAAGCTCTGTTTACGTTAATTCGCTTTTGGGTCCTCATTCACGCACCGTAACACCACTATCCATGTTTATATGTTCAGAAAACTGAAACCCAGTTGTCACAGCTGTCACTAATATCACGGAGCATATAACAGAGCGCTGGATAGGTTTTCACTCTCTCACTGTGTGGATGGAGCTATATATAGCTGTAGCTCAACCGGGCAGGCCATCTGGCAGGCACAGCCTTGTACAACTGGCAGGCATAGCCTTGTACAACTGGCAGGCATAGCCTTGTTCAACTGGCAGGCATAGCCTTGTTCAACTGGCAGAGCTCAGTCTCTTCCTACACACCCAACAACACTGCCATCCACGTCAGAGAACAACATTTAGGTGTTTTTTATATTTTATTAGTCCTTTATTCAGGTGAAATCCTATTGAGATATGAGTCTCTTTTATGAGGGAGCCTTGAGTATAAATAAATGTCAGCAAGAGCTCCACATAAACATCACACAGCAATATTCAATACTACATACCCATGTCTCCGTCTCCCCACGGAACATCTAGCCATTGATAGGTATATGACATTCCTGCCTGTTGGAGAAGAGGGCGCCTGTCACATACTGTACTGTTATTGTACTGAAGGGGTCTTGTTGTCACTCCATGGATTCACACAGGCAGAGCTGTGACTGTGCCGGCCATCTTTGGAAGGGCATCTGCATCACCTGACAAGCTCATGTAGTACATTGAAATGGCCTTTTGTTGCTACTATCTTTCATGATGAATAGGACAACTAAAATACTGTATATTTATTTTTTGTTGTTGCAAATTCTGAATTCCTTTTTAATATATAGACCAAAAATGACATTCATTTTGATATATTTTTTGGGGGGGAAAGGACAATAACAGAGATTCCTCTATCAAGGTATACATAACATAACATTGTGGCAATGGGGACCACCACTGCGGCAGAGATAAGTAGAGTTTGGAAGCTGTTCTTATGAAGCACATGTCAGAACCACAGTAAGTAGTTAATTCCAGTCACAACAGCAACAGTGACCTGGAATCCCACCTCTCTCTATTTTCTATCCATTCTCCAGGAAACCAGCCAACCTTTCCCACGGTGGTGATCCTCTGTAGCTGGTTGCCTGGTGCGGCTGAAGCCCATTATTCTCATTCGGACAGCACAGGGTGTCTCTATTCTAGCAGGGTAAAATGGTGGCTCTCATGAATATTGCAACAGTGCACTGAACATGTGACTTTGCTTTTGCCACACTGAGCCAGAACACAGGAAGCAGAAAGGGCTGTCATATCTGCAATTTGTATTTCTGTTGATTTCTTCTGCTTAAATAACAAACTACTGCATTTAGAACATTTGAATGTCAAAGGCCAAAGTCAATTAGTAATCACCCAGTTACAACCCTAATGTGACCCAGCTACTGTTTAGATTGGATACAACCTTTAAAGAGATATAATCAGGTTTAATTGACTGAAGCTGCTGCTTAGTCCAGTTCAAAGGTCATACTCTTATTGTCTTGTGTGAAAGAGTCATGAGAGCACATGGTAACTTCAGCTGTTGTAGGCCAGTCATTAATAGACACATACCCCAAGGCCTACTACACATAGGCCTAGTAATACTACTACAAATAATAATACACTATAATAATGTGTTAAATAAATAAAACATGCATTCGTGTTATGATGTAAGATATATGGATCTGTATTCACATCAATAGGATAAGCACTGGACTGCTCTAGGGACCCATTTGACCAGATGTGTCCAAGGCGTTTGTTTGATTATGTCATGATATTCTTATATCATAGAGCTTCGTTTCACATGCTATAGCACAGTCCCAAATAGGCTGGATGCCTATGAGAATGTTCCAGAATAAGGTGATCACGAAACATTTCCATGTCAACCCCTCTGTCTATCTCTAATAAACTTGACACGAACAGCACAGGTGTCTTATAATAACATTGCACAGTGACAGTCCGAGGCGCACTCACCCAGTGCGCAAATACGCAATTGTGTGTGCGTAAAACGCTACTGACCTTGGCTAGTTAAAATACCCCAACAGCGTGGTTTCTTTTTTGCGGTGTAATCGTCTGTGTTCTCTAACGTTCTTTTCCTCTGCGTGTTTTCTGGCTGCTGTTCGCTCGAGCTCTCTGCAGGTGGAACTTCAGGCATGTTTACATCAGCTATCTGTCCCCGCAGCACTGTGCACCATGATCCAGTCTAAATCCTGCTCTCTGGTTGGCTGCTCGGCTTGTTGTCGTTTCACAGCCAAGGACAAGCACGACAATAACATGAACAGGCAGAGTGAGGTAGGGATAGAGAGAGTGAGAGAGAGTGAGAGAGAGAGAGAGAGAGAGAGAGAGAGAGAGAGAGAGAGAGAGAAAGCGATAAGAAGGTGTGGGGGTGAGATATTGTGATAGGGTGAAGAAGAGAGAGAGAGAAAGCGATAAGAAGGTGTGGGGGTGAGATATTGTGATAGGGTGAAGAAGAGAGAGAGACGACTGAGGGGATGAAGAGAATGTGGTGGCTGTGGCAGTGGCACCCTGCTATTTTTATCAGAGGTTAAGAAATGGCTTAGACCAGAAAAGCCTTCACCCCGCTGGTCTCAGGCTTAGGAACTGTTCTGTTTGTAAAGGATTAATTCTGCATGGTTTGAAATATTAAAGTTTGACCTTTGAGTTGAGTACAGTATTTGCTCTTTTGAGTATGCCTAGTTGCTTATGTAACAATCATTTGCTTGCAATATTCAAATGCAAAAACCATGTACTGTTTATAACATTGGTCATGTTATAAGGTCACAATTGTCAGGTTATATTTCAGGGACCAACATAATGCAGGTTTTCTTTGGTACTAAATTCATTGATCAGTTCTTGATCGACCAGAGAGTTCACATACCTGATGTCCCTGGTCTGAAATAGTCCTTGATTAGAGGGGAATTTTAATACCTAGTTAATAAGTATTTTGTCTTTCCAGAGCCATATTTGAATAGACCTACTATAGGTTTTCAAATCATAATAGACTAGTTAAACTAGTTGTACTTGGGGATGGAAAGCTAGAGCCTCTCTAACCTCTCTCTAACATGCTTCTGTTCAGCTCAAAACATTCCTGGCTGACAGTCGCTGTGCGTAACCTAGGTGGAGTATGACAACAGGCTGCAGCCTGTAACTGCCAAGTCTCAGCTGTGATAGAAACTGTCTATGAATTGTGAGGCATTTTAAAAAGGGCACAGCTCCACGGTGTGACACCCATCCAAGGGGCACGCGCAATTGTGCAAAGACGGACAGCAGCAAACCTCTGGCTTGAATATATTAATTTGACAGACTCTCAAAAATGTACATTTCATGTGTCATCTAATCAGATCACTTGATGATTGCAGTGCATGGAATACGCCAAGGGCGGAAGCAATGTTGAATCAGAGACTTCTGTCATGCCAACCCAACATGCCGTCATGATGCCAAAGGTTCTGGGTCTTTCCCCTCATCCCAGGTGCTGTTGTTACAATGCAGGTGTGGTTGTTCCCCCAATACGTCAGCATGAAAAGAGCATTGAAAGACATCAAGAAGAAAGTATATTTAATACACAATGTATCTAAGTGTTTCTAATGTCCCCGGGCCACAACGATAGGCTGGGTAGTTCCTGGGCAGACTGGATACAGTTGGCCTGGCATGTTACAGACACAGAGCTTTTAGAAAGCTGGAATACCCTAATACACACACGTTACTGTGGAAAGTGTGTGTATGACCCTCTACTATAGAATAATAGTCTGTTGCCTTTCACAGAAACAGCTACTTACTGTGCCCTTGTCCAAAATCATAAAACTCTTCTGCAATGCGGGCAGCCTCCTTCCGATTCCCCTTCACCACATAGAAGTGGGTGAGAATATTCAGGCTGATCTTGACAAAGAGCTTGACGCAAAACAGAGCGAATATGGAGAGGTAGACATTGGAGTAGTGTACTGTTCCAAAAGACTGGCTATCCACATTTGGAGTCATTGCTTCCTTGCTTGTCTAGCCTTGCTTATGTCTTGCCTGGCTGTCGGTGGCTGGCTGCTAATGTTTTGGAAATTTAAATGGGGGGCCTGGCTATCTGTGTTGTGTTGACTCTGGTACTGGGTCATATGCCAGCCCAGAGTGACACAGAAATTCCCCTCAGCAGCTGGGTCCAGACCAGATAGGATAAGTTGGAGAGAGCAGCTGTATTATAGCGCTGCCTGCCTGCCTGTGGGACAACTGGGGTCCATAGTCATACAGTGTCTCAGAGTATGAGTGCAGATCTAGGCTTAGGCCACTCCTATCCATGTATTCTTCTTCATTATGATCTAAAATGCAACACTGAACCTAGATCAGCACTATCAGCACTCCTACTCTAAGAGGCTTTGTGGATACAGGCCTATGGCCATTTAGACTCTGCCAGCAGCCCTAGGGCAGGGAATACAGTACAGCTATAGCCAGGGGCTTTCTGACTGTGACCTATGATTACAAAAAAACTTAGTTGACCTGTGGTTTGTTCCATTTTGTTGTGATGCTTCAGAAAGGTTCAAAAATATGTGTTGAGTATTTCTTCTCTTGAGGTTTAACATTATCTTGACTCATATACTTTTACTTCAAAATTATATTATCCAATCAATTGTCTACTATCATGAAATTCCAAGTTCTTACTGGTTGTGCGAACTGTAGTTCACCTCCATAATACATGGGGGCAATGTTTCACTTTAATGTTCCATCGATTACGGAAAAAACATCCAGTTCCGTATTTCTTTGTGTCAAACTACACTTCCTGCTGTTGCGGGTAAAAGTGTTCCGCATCGTTGTGTAGGAAACTGTAATATAATTGTATTTCAAAATGAATACAGTGTTATCGAGGGCAAATTCCCTCTTCGCCTTCTCGCTCAGCGTGATGGCAGCTTTGACGTTTGGCTGTTTTATCACGACAGCGTTCAAAGACAGGAGGGTACCGGTGGATATCCACGTCTCGAGAGTAATGCTGTGAGTGATGACTAGTTATTATTATTATTGAACATGCATTGCTTTGGTTTAGATAGATCACATTTTTATTCGTATACATAGGTATAGGTTGGCTACATAGCTAGATCGGTGTATGAGTCTTTGCAATGGTGCTAACTAATTCCATCTCGAGGTGATCATTGAATCCATATGGCAATATTGACGCCAGGCAATCTAACAGACACCAGTGTATTAAACTGCCTGAGCAATGAACAACCGTTGTTTTTGTCTTTGGCTACAACGTAGCCTGCCAGCCAGACCGGATGCCAGCTGCTGCTTGCAACATTGTATCCAATAGTTGAACAGCACGTCAGCGCGGTATATTTTGTCAAACTGTAAACGAGCTGCCAGCAGATGGAATGTTTCTGACCTTACTTTTGACATGTAGCTATCTTCACACAGCCAGAAACCATAAAGTAAATGTAGCCTACTATCTATGGTGTAGCCAAGACAAAAAAAACAGATATTTTGACAGCTTACTGTTCCACGTGGTGAAAGGAATGTCTTGGCCTAATTCTAGGATGCAATGCACTGCACACAACTAACTCGGCCTTTACCATTTGACAGGAAAAACGTGGATGACTTCACAGGACCCAGGGAAAGAAGTGACCTGGGGTTCATCACCTTTGACCTCTCTGCTGACATAAAGCCCATATTTGACTGGAACGTCAAGCAGCTCTTCCTCTACTTGTCTGCCGAGTACACCACCAAGAGCAACGTAAGTGTCATACATTACGTCTTGCAACGGGAACGGTTGACCATTTAAGAAATAATCGGGGAGGTACCTACCTGAATTTATCTAATAGAACTCTTGTTTTCGTTGCAAATTGTTTTCCTTTTCGACTAAACGTTTTCTGTTGCGAAATGTTTTGCAGAATCGCCGTGATGAACACAACCCAGACCTGTTCTCTTTCCTGTTGAGCTATCAATTATCATACGTTCCTCTTGGCTTGCTTTGAAGGGATGACCTTCTATAGGTAGATTACCCTATATATAGAAATGCAGAAAAATAGTCATACTTCTACACCACCAGGAGCAATGTAAGAACTGACCTCTTTCCTTTATGATGTATCAATGATCAGTATCACACGTTCCTCCTATTGGCATGGGTAGGATGGTTGCCACACGCTGTTGACACATTGGTTCTTCTACAGATCACACACATTTAATTGGTGGGAACCAAGAAGGCAATATGGTTTGATGGGTGAGATTTTATAAATAGTGTATCCTAAGAAGTAGCCTGGGTTGGTCTCAGGTCTGTCTGTGCTGTATAGTTCAATGTAAACTATGACTATAGGAATTGGACACAGTCGTGAAGACAGCACGTCAACGCCTCTTCCCCCTCAGGGGGCTGAAAAGATTTGGCATGGTTCCTCACATCCTTAAAAAGTTCTACAGCTGCACCATTGAGAGCATCTTGACTGGCTACATCACCATTTGGAATGCAATTGCTTGACAACCCACCATAAGGCGCTACATGGGTAGTGCGTACGGCCCAGTACATCACTGGAGCCGAGCTCCCTGCCATCAAGGACTTTTATACCAGGTGGTGTCAGAGGAAGGAAGACTCCCGCCACCCTGGTCATAGACTGTTCTCTCTGCTACCGCACCACCAGCGGGCCATAAGACAGTTAATCAAATGACTACCTGGACTATTTGCATTGACACCCTTTTTTTTAAATATATTTTTTGCACTGACTCTTGCACCGGCTCTATGCACACTTACTGAACTCTACCCACACACACACACACACACACACACACATGCATATTGACGCCACAGACACACTTTCACAAACGCTGCTGCTTCTCTGTTCATTATCTAACCTGATTGCCTTGTCACTTTTACCCCTACCTACATGTACATATTACCTCAACTACCTCGTATCCCTGCACATTGACTCAGTACCGGGACTCCTTGTGCATATAGTCTCGTTGTTATTTAATTGTTACTATTTCCGTGTTTATTTTTAGTAAATATTTCTTGCTTTTTACGCTGCGTTGTTGGGAAAGGGCTCGTAAGTAAGCATTTCACAGTGAATACACCTGTTGTATTCTGCTCATGTGACAAATACATTTAGATTAGATACAGATCTGGGATCAGGACACCTAGGAAGGTGGAGTGCATGGTAAAATAGCTGCCAACTAGGGATATTTAACTGCGACGTGTTGTGCTTTCTTCCAGGCCCTGAACCAGGTGGTTCTGTGGGATAAGATCGTGCTGAGAGGAGAGAGCACCAAGCTCAACCTCAGAGACATGAAGTCCAAGTACTTCTTCTTCGATGACGGAAACGGTCTTCGGTAAGCGCCCTCTGTTCACCCTCTCACTTTTATTCTGCTGCCAGTAACCTAGCGATAACAAATCATGTTTTTGATATAGCATTGGTGTGGAATCTGACTTGATGTCATTTTATTGAATCAAATAGTTTGTCACACACAGTTTACAGCAGGTATAAAAGGCACATCCACAATCATTTTGCGACACCTTTTAAACCTGCTATAAACTCTGACAAATACAATTTCATCTGATTTTACATAGAGAAACAAGTATTTGTTTTGCATTTAGGCCTACATGTTGAATAGTTATGGAACACCCTTTGTATGCAGCAGAGGGCAGTATAGGACAGCTTTTGGCACCTCTCCCGCTTGTCTCGCAGTCTTTTGAAGGGAAATTCTGTAGGAATGCTCTACGATGTTTAAGGCCTTTGTGTGATGATCTCTCCACCAGGGCGAACAAAAACATTACCCTGACTCTGTCCTGGAACGTGGTGCCCAACGCTGGGATCCTGCCCCTGGTCATGGGCTCTGGCCACATGTCTGTCCCCTTCCCCGAATCATACGAGACCACCAAGAGCTACTAAACTGTTCTATTGTTTGTGTTTGTTGTCATCTTTTATGACTTTTAATAAAAGTGGACATTTGGGAATGGTTCAATTGTATGCCTTTTGCATTGATGCTGCTGCAGGAAAAAATACTGTCTAAATGTTGCTAGCAGTGAAGTCCTTGTCTTTTTTTCCCTAAATTCCTCTCAAAGCTCATTACAGGAGAGACCTTGGATCCTCTACTTAATGCACTGTGAGAGAGGTGAGGAAATAACGAGGAGTAAACAAGGATATGCCTGCTAGTAATCCTTGGTTTAAATGGTCATTGCTGAGATGGACTTAGTAACTAGAAAGTCAGGACTCAGCATGCTTCATGTAACTCTACAGTAGTACTCAGTACCTGTGTAATGAATGGCAATGTGAAATCGCTGAATAATTACGTTGTTTGTTCACTGCTTTCTTTTTTATAAAAAATATCTGAAAGATAATTCTGTACAATTGGTTATTAGTAGAGAAGCGGAAGAGGATTGGTTTAAAAGGGTTTACGAGTGGCGCAGCTGTCTAAGACACTGCATCTTAGCGCAAGAGGTGTCACTACAGTCCCTGGTTTCAATCCAGGCTGTATCACATCCGGGTGTGATTGGGAGTCCCATAAGGCGGCGCACAATTGGCCTAGCGTCGTCCGCGGTAGGCCGTCATTGTAAATAAGAATTTGTTCTTAACTGGCTTGCCTAGTAAAATAAAATAAAACATGCCTAATGTTACTTTTTACTGACAGATGGCGCCATATGACCACAAACAGTTGCCACATTTAGAATGATGGACATAGGCCCATAAGATAATTTTCGATGTCTTATAATTGAGTTCCACAAAACAATATATGTCCTGTTCATAGTGTTTTGAAATTACGGGAAAATGAATATAATGGCTACAACGGCATCGTTTGAAATGTGCCTTTGTGCTCCAAATAACTGAACATAGTTCAATGTCCCTCTAAATAATGTCCATAGGTAGTAGACTAGACAGATTGGCGATTTCAACATTTAATTGAAGGCCTCACATTTGAGTGGGTTTGGGGTGGTAGCGAGGGGGAAAAACATCCATTGTATGACACAATAGGAACAGAAAAGCCCAAGGTTGTTGACACAACAGCCACAGTTGAAGGGGAAATGTAATTATAGCTAGCAAGATATTTGTATTCAAGAGACTGATTTGAATCTTGGAAAATAACTTGGAAAATAACAAATTCATATGAGTTGTTCTTAGACCATATGTGATATGCAGGGGAACCAAACAAGAGTTGGGGAAATTCAGCTGCGTATAGCAGAGCGCCCTGCTATTTAGACGAAGGGTGTTTAGTGAAGAGTTGTACAGGTTATTAAACCCAAAGTGACTTACACTTTAAGACAAGGGGAAAGCTCACCAGGGTAGCAGGGTATCTCCTAAACGAAGGCCTAGGTTCAATCAGATCATGCGTTAACAAGCGATAGCTGACACCCGCATTATAGCTGATGTTTAGGCAGTGTTGGAGGTGGAACTGGGTTGGGAGCTGTCAAATTGGTGAGCAGCCTCTTGTGCACTGTCACGAAGCCACACCCGCCCCACTGGCGTTAGAAGTTCAGAACGAGAAAGTGTAGGCTATATAGAAATAATTACGCTCAAAATGAAAAATCATTAAACGAAATTAGAATTTCTATAATTCTAATCGAGGTGTAGGTTACATTCCATTGTTCGAATTTGTAAACAAGGCTGCATGGGATTTATATGTTAATGCGACTGTGCAGCCAATGGATATGTCTGCTTTAGATATAATGCCACGAGCTGCTGGTGGATTTGACAGCCTTAAGGAACAGTTCAAACCTCCAAAACGGGAGGGTTGTGTTTAAAAAAAATCTAATTGGCCAAATCAAATGTATTTGTCACATACACATGGTTAGCAGGTGTTAATGCAAGTGTAGCGAAATGCTTGTGCTTCTAGTTCCGACCATGCAGTAATATCTAACAAGTAATATAACCTAACAATTTCACAACAACTACCTTATACACACAAGTGTAAAGGAATGAATACGAATATGTACATAAAAATATATAAATGAGTGATGGCCGAACGGCATAGGCAAGATGAAGTAGATGGTATAGAGTACAGTATATACATATGAGATGAGTAATGTAGGGTATGAAAACATAAAGCGGCATTGTTTAAAGTGGCTAGTGATACATTTAATTACATCAAGATGGCAAGATGCAGTAGATGGTATAGCATACAGTATATACACATATGAGATGAGTAATGTAGGGTAAGAAAACATTACATAATATAAAGTGACTAGTGATAAATTGATTACATCCATTTTTCCATTATTAAAGTGGCTGGAGTTGAGTCAGTATGTTGGCAGCAGCCACACAATGTTAGTGATGGCTGTTTAACAGTCTGATAGCCTTGAGATAGAAGCTGTTTTTCAGTCTCTCGGTCCCCGCTTTGATGCACCTGTACTGACCTCGCCTTCTGGATGTTAGAGGGGTGAAAAGGCATTGGCTCGGATGGTTGTTGTCCTTGATGATCTTTTTGGCCTTCCTGTGACATCGGGTGGTGTAGGTGTCCTGGAGGGCAGGTAGTTTGCACCCGGTGATGCGTTGTGCAGAACTCACTACCCTCTGGAGAGCCTTCCGGTTATGGGAGGAGCAGCTGCCGTACCAGGCGGTGATACAGCCCGACAGGATGCTCTCGATTGTGCATATGTAAAAGAGTGTTTTTGGTGATAAGCCGAATTTCTTCAGCCACCTGTGGTTTGTCCGTGATGTGTACACCGAGGAACTTAAAACTGTCCACCCTCTCCACTACTGTCCCGTCAATGTAGATAGGGGGCTGCTCCCTCTGCTGTTTCCTGAAGCCCATGATCATCTCCTTTGTCTTGTTGACATTGAGTGTGAGGTTATTTTCCTGACACCACACTCCGAGGGCCCTCACCTCCTCCCTGTAGGCCGTCTCGTCGTTGTTGGTAATCAAGCCTACCACTGTAGTGTCATCTGCAAACTTGATGATTGAGTTGGAGGCATGCATGGCCACGCAGTCATGGGTGAACAGGGAGTACAGGAGAGGGCTGAGAACGCACCCTTGTGGGGACTCAGTGTTGAGGATCAGCGGGCTGGAGATGTTGTTACCTACCCTGACCACCTGGGGCGGCCCGGCAGGAAGTCCAGGACCCAGCTGCACAGGGCGGGGTCAAGACCCAAGTTCTCGAGCTTAATGATGAGTTTGGAGGTTACTATGGTGTTAAATGCTGAGCTGTAATCGATGAACAGCATTCTTACATAGGTATTCCTCTTGTCCAGATGGGTTAAGGCAGTGTGCAGTGTGATGGCGATTGCATTGTCTGTGAACCTATTGGGGTGGTAAGCAAATTGCAGTGGGTCTAGGGTGTCAGGTAGGGTGGAGGTGATATGGTCCTTAACTAGTCTCTCAAAGCACTTCATGATGACGGAAGTGAGTGCTACAGGGCGGTAGTCATTTAGCTCAGTTACCTTAGCTTTCTTGGGAACAGGAACAATGGTGGCCCTTTTGAAGCATGTGGGAACAGCAGACTGGGATGAGGATTGATTGAATATGTCTGTAAACACACCAGCAAGCTGGTCTGCGCATGCTCTGAGGACGCGGCCGGGGATGCCGTCTGGGCCTGCAGCCTTGCGAGGGTTAACACGTTTAAATGTTTTACTCAAGTTGGCTACAGTGAAGTAGAGCCCACAGGTTTTGGTAGCGGGCCGTGTCAGTGGCACTGTATTGTCCTCAAAGCGAGCAAAAAAGTCTGTCTGGGAGCAAGGCATCGTGATCCGCGACGGGGCTTGTTTTTCTTTTATAGTCCGTGATTGACTGTAGACCCTGCCACATACCTGCCTCGTGTCTGAGCCGTTGAATTGCAACTCCACTTTGTCTCTGTACTGACTCCTAGCTTGTCTGATTGCCTTGCGGAGGGATAGCTACACTGTTTGTATTCGGTCATGTTTCCGGTCACCTTGTCCTGATTAAAAGCAGTGGTTCGCACGTTCAGTTTTGCGCGAATGCTGCCATCAATCCACGGTTTCTGGTTGGAGAATGTTTTAATAGACGCTGTGGGTACAACATCACCGATGCACTTGTTAATAAACTTGCACACCGAATCAGCGTATTCATCAATGCTGTTGTTTGCCGCAATGCGGAACATATCCCAGTCCACGTGATCGAAGCAATCTTGAAGCGTGGAATCCGATTGGTCGGACCAGCGTTGGTCCGGGAGCTTCCTGTTTTAGTTTCTGTCTGGCTGGGAGCAACAAAATGGAGTCGTGGTCAGCTTTTCCGAAGGGAGGGCGGGGGAGGGCCTTATACGCGTTGCGGAAGTTAGAATAACAGGGGTCTAGGGTTTTTCCAGCCTTGGTAGCACAATCGATATGCTGATAGAATTTGGGGAGCCTTGTTTTCAGATTAGCCTTGTTAAAATCCCCAGCTACAATAAATGCAGCCTCAGGATGTGGTTTCCAGTTTACATAGAGTCCAATGAAGTTCTTTCAGGGCCGTCAATGTGTCTGCTTGGGGGGGAATATACACGACTGTGATTATGATCAAAGAGAATTCTCTTGGTAGATAATGCGGTCGGCATTTGATTGTGAGGAAGTCAGGTGAACAAAAGGACTTGATTTCCTGTATGTTGTTATGATCACACCACGTCTCGTTAATCATAAGGCATACACCTCCGCCCTTCTTCTTACCAGTGAGATGCTTGTTTCTGTCGGCGCGATGCGTGAAGAAACCAGGTGGCTGTACTGACTCAGATAACTTGTCTCGAGTGAGCCATGTTTCCGTGAAACAAAGAACGTTACAGTCTCGGATGTCTCTCTGGAATGCTACCCTTGCTCGGATTTCGTCAACCTTGTTGTCAAGAGACTGAACATTGGTGAGTAGTATGCTCGGGAGCGATGTGCGATGTGCCCGTCTACGGAGCATGAGCAGAAGACTGCTCCGTCTGCCCCTTCTTCTACGGCGTCGTTGTTTTGGGTCGCTGGCTGGGATCCGATCCATTGTCCTGGGTGGTAGGCCAAACAGAGGATCCGCTTCGGGAAAGTCGTATTCCTGGTTGTAATGTTAGTGAGTTGACGTTGCTCACTTGTTCCTCCCGACTTTATGTAATAAAACCTAAGATTACCTGAGGTAACAATGTAAGAAATAACACATAAAAAAACTAAATACTGCATAGCTTCCTAGGAACGCGAAGCGAGGCGGCCATCTCTGTCGGCGCCGGAAGTACAAGAACATGGGAGGGTTGTGCATTTTTTTCATGGTTTACATTGGCTCTTTTGCAGGTTGTACTATCTAATTTCATCCATCCTAGCCACATTTCCACATCTGCTTGCATGCGCCTCCACTATATCAAGAGGTTTTGGTACTTCCCTTATGCACTATGCTTTTCCACAAGCTAACTTTTACTAAGAGGGCAGAAGAAAACCTATTCCCCCTCAGGAGATTTGGCATGGGTCCTCAGATCCTCAAAAGGTTCTACAGCTGCACCATCGAGAGCATGGTTGCATCACTGCCTGGTATGGCAACTGCTCGGCCTCTAACCGCAAGGCACTACAGAGGGTAATGCGAACGGGGCCAAGTTTCCTGCCATCCAGGACCTCTTTTCCAGTTGGTGTCAGAGGAAGGCCCTAAAAGTTGTCACAGACTCCAGCCACCCTAGTCATAGACTGTTCTCTCTGCTACCGCATGGCAAGCTGTACCAGAGCGCCAAGTCTAGGACCTAGAGGCTTCTAAACAGTTTCTACCCCCAAGCCATAAGACTGCTGAACAGCTAATCAAATGCCTACTCAGACTATTTGCATTGCCCCTCTCCCCCTCTTTTACACTGCTGCTACTCTCTGTTGTTATCATCTATGCATAGTCACTTTAATAACTCTACCTTCATGTACATATTACCTCAACTAACCGATGCCCCCGCACATTGACTATGTACCGTTACCCCCTGTACAGTTGAAGTCGGAAGTTTATATACACTTAGGTTGGAGTCATTAAAACTCGTTTTTCAACCACTCGACAAATGTCTTGTTAACAAACTATAGTTTTGGCAAGTTGGTTAGGACATCTGCTTTGTACCTGACACAAGTCATTTTTCCAACAACTGTTTACAGACAGATTATTTCACTTATAATTCACTGTATCACAATTCCAATGGGTCAGAAGTTTACATACACTAAGTGGACTGTGCCTTTAAACAGCTTGTAAAATTCCAGAAAATGATGTCATGGCTTTAGAAGCTTCTGATAGGCTAATTTACATCATTTTAGTCAATTGGAGGTGTATCTGTGGATGTATTTCAATGCCTACCTTCAAACTCAGTGCCTCTTTGCTTGACATCATGGGAAAATAAAAAATAAATCATTCAAGACCTCCGAAAAAAATTGTAGACCTCCACAAGTCTGGTTCATCCTTGGGAGCAATTTCCAAATGCCTGAAGATACCACGTTCATCTGTACAAACAATAGTACGCAACTATAAACACCATGGGACCACACAGCCGTCATACAGCTCAGGAAGGAGACGTGTTCTGTCTCCTAGAGATGAACGTACTTTGGTGCGAAAAGTGCAAATCAATCCCAAAACAACAGCAAAGGACCTTGTGAAGATGCTGGAGGAAACAGGTACAAAATTATCTCTAAAAACGAGTCCTATATCGACATAACCTGAAAGGCGGCTCAACAAGGAAGAAGCCACTGCTCCAAAACTGCCATAAAAAAAGCCAGACTATGGTTTGCAACTGCACATGGGGACAAAGATCGTCTTTTCTGGTCTGATGAAACAAAAATAGAACTGTTTGGCCATAATGACCATCGTTATGTTTGGAGGAAAAGGGGGAGGCTTGCAAGCCAAAGAACACCATCCCAACCGTGAAGCATGGGGGTGGCATCATGCTGTAGGGGTGCTTTTCTGCAGGAGGAACTGGTGCACTTCACAAAATAGATGGCATCATGAAGGAGGAAAATTATGTGGATATTTTGAAGCAACATCTCAAGACAGCAGTCAGGAAGGTAAAGCTTGGTCGCAAATGGGTCTTCCAAATGGACAATGACTCCAAGCATACTTCCAAAGTTGTGGCAAAATGGCTTAAGGACACCAAAGTCAAGGTATTGGAGAGTTACCTCTGCTGCAGAGGATATGTTCATTAGAGTTAACTGCACCTCAGATTGCAGCCCAAATAAATGCTTCATGGAGTTCAAGTAACAGACACATCTCAACATCAACTGTTCAGAGGAGACTGTGTGAATCAGGCCTTCATGGTCAAATTGCTGCAAAGAAACCACTACTAAAGGACACCACTAAGAAGAAGAGGCTTGCTTGGGCCAAGAAACACAAGCAATGGACATTAGACCGGCGTTTGATGGTTTGATGAGTCCAAATTTGAGGTTTTTGGTTCCAACCGGCGTGTCTCTGAGAGACACAGAGTATGTGAACGGATGATCTCCGCATGTGTGATTCCCACCGTGAAGCATGGAGGAGGAGGTGTGATGGTGCTTTGCTGGTGACTCTGATTTTTTTACATTTAAGGCACACTTAACCAGCATGGCTACCATAGCATTCTACAGCGATACACCATCCCATCTGGTTTGTGCTTATTGGGACTATCATTTGTTTTTCAACAGGACAATGACCCAAAACACACCTCCAGGCTGTGTAAGGGATATTTGACCAATGAGAGTGATGGAGTGCCTCATCAGATGACCTGGCATCCACAATCACCCGACCTCAACCCAATTGAGATAGTTTGGGATAAGTTGGACCACGGAGTGAAGGAAAGGTAGCTAACAAGTGCTCAGCATATGTAAGTACTTCTTCAAGACTGTTGGAAAAGCATTCATCATGAAGCTGGTTGAGAGAATGCCAAGAGTGTGCAAAGCTGTCATCAAGGCAAAGGGTGGCTACTTTGAAGAATCTCAAATATAAAATATATTCAGATTTGTTTAACACTTTTTTGGTTACTACATGATTCCACGTGTAATTTCATAGTTTTGATGTCTTCACTATTCTTCGACAATGTAGACAATAGTAAAAATAAAGAAAACACCTTGAATGAGTAGGTTTGTCCAAACTTTTGACTGGTACTGTACATAAGTATTCAGACCCTTTCCTCAGTACTTTGTTGAAGCACCTTTGGCAGCGATTACAGCCTTGAGTCTTCTTTGGTATGACACCACAAGCTTGGCACTTCTGTATTTGGGGAGTTTCTCCCATTCTTCTCTGCAGATCCTCTCAAGCTCTGTTTTGGGGAGCGTCACTGTAAAGCTATTTTCAGGTCTCTCCAGAGATGTTCGACTGGGTTCAAGTCTGGCTGGCCACTCAAGGACATTCAGAGACTTGTCCCAAAGCCACTTCTGTGTTGTCTTCGCTGTGTGCTTAGGGTTGTTGTCCTGTTGGAAGGTGAGCCTTTGCACCAGTCTTAGGTCCTGGGCGCTCTGGAGCAGGTTTTCATCAAGGATCTCTCTGTACTTTGCTCTGTTCATCTTTCCCTCGATCCTGACTAGTCTCCCACTCCCTGTCACTGAAAAACATCCCCACACCATGATGCTGCCACCATCATGCTTCACCGTAGGTACAGTGCCAGATTTCCTCCAGACATGACGTTTGGCATTTAGGCCAAAGAGTTCAATCTTGGTTTCATCAGACCAAATAATCTTGTTTCTCATTGTCTGAGAGTCATTTAACTGCTTTTTGGCAAACTCCAAGTGGGCTGTCATGTGCCTTTTACCGAGGAGTGGCTTTAGTCTGGCCACTCTACCATAAAGGTCTGGAGTGCTGCAGAGATGGTTGTCCTTCTCTACAGAGGAACTCTGGAGCTCTGTCAGAGTGGCCATCAGGTTCTTGGTCACTTCCCTGACCAAACCCTTTTCCACTGATCGCTCAGTTTGGCCCGGTGGCCAGCTCTAGGTAGAGTCTTGGGGGTTCCAAACTTATTCCATTTAAGAATGATGGAGGCCACTGTGTTCTTGGGAACCTTCAATGCTGTAGACATTTTTTGGTATCCATTCCCAGATCTGTGCCTCGACACAATCCTGTCTCGGAGCTCTACGGACAGTTCCTTCAACCTCTTGGCTTGGTTTTTGCTCTGACATGCACTGTCAAATCAAATCAAATCAAATTATATTTGTCACATGCACCAAATACACAGGTGTAGCCCTTACTGTGAAATGCTTACTTACAAGCCCTTATTCAACAATGCAGTTCAATAAATAAAGTTAATAAAAATATTTACTAAATAAACTGAAGTTTAAAAAATGTAATAAATGCAAAAGTAACACAAGAAATGTACATAACAATAACGAGGCTATATACAGGGGTTACTGAGTCAATGTGCAGGGGTCCAGGTTAATCGAGGTCATTTGTAAAGTGACTATGCATAGATAATTAACAGCGAATAGCAGCTCTGTGAAAACAAAAAGGTGGTGGGTGTGGGGTTTCAATGTAAATAGTCCCGTTGGCCGTTTGATTAGTTTAGTTATTCAGCAGTCTTATGGGTTGGGGGTAGAAGCTGTTAAGGTGTCTTTTGGTCCTAGACTTGATGCTTCGGTACCTGTTGCTGTGCGATAGCAGAGAGAACAGTCTATGACTTGGGTGACTGGAGTCTTTGACAATTTTTTGGGGCCTTCCTCTGACACCGCCTAGTATATAGGTCCTGGATGTCAGGAAGCTTGGTCCCAGTGATGTACTGGGCCGTACACACTACCCTCTGTAGCACCTTCTGGTCAGATACCGAGTAGGTGCCTTACCAGGCGGTAATGCAACCGGTCAGGATGCTCTTGATGTTGCAGCTGTAAAACTTTTTGAGGATCTAGGGACCTATGCCAAATCTTTTCAGTCTCCTGAGGGGGGAAAGGTGTTGTCGTGCCCTCTTCACTTGGTGTGCTTGGACCATGATAGTTTGTTGGTGGACACCAAGGAACTTGAAACACTCTACCCGCTCCACTTCAGTCCTGTCGATGTTAATGGGGGCCTGCTCAGCCCTCCTTTTCCTGTAGTCCACGATCAGCCCTTTGTCTAGCTCACATTGAGGGAGAGGTTATTGTCCTGGCACCACATTGCCAGGTCTCTGACCTCTGTCTCATCGTTGTCGGTGATCAGGCCTACCACTGTTGTGTCGTCAGCAAACTTAATGATGGTGTTGGAGTCGTGCTTGTGGGACCGAATATAGACAGGTGTGTGTCTTTCCAAATCATGTCCAATCAATTGAATTTAACACAGGTGGACTCCAATCAGGTCGTAGAAACATCTCAAAGGTGATCAATGAAAACAAGATGCATCTGAGCTCAATTTTGAGTCTCATAGCAAAGGGTATTTTTTATACATTTGCAAACATTTCTAAAAACCTGTTTTTGCTTTGTCATTATGGGGTATTGTGTGTAGATAGATGAGAAAAAAATAAGGCTGTGACGTAACAAAATGTGGAAAAAGTCAAGGGGTCTGAATACTTTTCCGAATATACTGTATGTATTGTATTGTAACTGACAAAAAAAATCAATCAATCAATCCAAACTGTGCCATGTGATGAATGGAAAGAGACATCTGTTACAAAACACAAAAAAGTTTACTGACATTTAGAGTGTGAAGCTAAACCTTCGATACTGAGTAGGCCTACACGATAGGGAGGGAACAGACTATGTCAATCTCGACAAACACTGACACAGGAGACAACCACCCACAAAACCCAACACAAAACAGGCTACCTAAATATGGTTCCCAATCAGAGACAATGACTAACACCTGCCTCTGATTGAGAACCATATCAGGCCAAACATAGAAATAGACAAACCAGACACACAACATAGAATGCCCACCCAGCTCACGTCCTGACCAACACTAAAACAAGGAAAACACACAAGAACGATGGTCAGAACGTGACAAAGTCACTGATAACCTTTTCACACTATTTTGCCGAACTGGACTGTGTTGACTCAGATTTTTTTAAACATTATCCTATCTACCAGCTATAGTGAATGCTTTACCAGTACAGCTCAGTAGTGTGAGAAGGGTACATAAAAGGTCTCTCTGTCATGTTGTGACACAGAGCAGAAGTACCAGAGTGGATCCACTTCACACAACCTCTTTCTTCAGAAGCACCGCACAGGGGCTTCTGTAATCACTCAAGGGCAAACCTAAGGCACGATCAGCATGTATTAAGCAGCCCTGGGAACTCCTCCTGTCAGAGACACAGAGCGCGGGAGGGCGACGTTATCCACCTGTCTGGCGAACAGGGAGGGAACCTGTTTTAGAGGGAGAAAGATGCGTGTGTCAGGAGTGTGTGTGTGTGTATCAGGAGCATGTGTGTGTGTATGCACGCATCACTGTAAGTCGCTTAGGATAAAAGCGTCTGCTAAACGGCATATATTATTATTATTATGTCATTGTTATATTATATTATTGTGTCAGGAGTGTGTGTGTCGGGAGTGTGTGTGTAAGCTAAGGGCTGAGTGATACCCTGGAGCCTTGAAGTCACATTCACACCCCACCAAGTAGAGGCCAGTTGTGTTGCGGCCAGGGGGATATCTCATCCAAAATCTGCATGTTTCAGCAGTAGTGGGACACCCTTCTGGTTAAACACCAGTAAACAAAGAAAAATAGGCAGACAGTTCTGGGTTGTCCTTTTCCAAAATTACAACGAGCGCTTGGATCATAGAACTGTGATGTTGCTGACAGGGCATAGCCGAATAGGAGAGCTCAGTCATGCACAGTTGTATGGAAGAAGAATAGTGAACGCATTATGATCTTCTAGACTCTTGCCCTGGATCCACACGTTGACAACATTGTTGAATCTTAATGTGACAGGTCAAATAAGGGTTAGATAGACATTGATGAATGGACTTTTTAAAGACATTTCAAAAGACAAAGAGATTGATGACGGGCAGGTTTGTGTTTTAGTCTAAGTTTCTGGAAAGTTTAACAGCAGTTTAACAGCAGAGCCTCATGATAATTTAAATTCACCCTCCCCCTTACAAACTTCCAGGAAGAAAACATCATTCATCTTATTCCCAAGCCTCAAGCCCCTCTAGTCTCTGAGAGAGAGAGAGCAGAGAGAGAGAAAGGGAGAGAGAGAAAGGGAGAGAGAGAGAGGGAATGAGAGAAAGGGAGAGAAAGAGAGAGAGAATCACACTAGGTCATCAGGCAGATGGTCACAATTACATGGCACCTTCATGGCATCCATATCACAATGCACACGAGACATGGGAGGTCAAAGTTCAGCCTGCCTGCTGCTATTATTGTACCTTTCAAGTGTAGTGTTGCTAATGCTTTGTGTGAGGCACAACTCCCAGTCGCTTCACGATAGCCCAATGCGATTATGCAGAGTCTGGGTAGGGGAAGGTTGAAAGAGCTACTACATTGGAATATTCAAGATTTGGAAAGGAAATGGGCCTTTCGGAGCCATGTGGGGGAGATAAAAATGATTCAGGTGGGACGATGGTTTGGTGTGCCAGTGACTAACAGGTTACTATAATTCCCTTAGTGTGCAGTGAGCTAATGAGCCAACAAGCAAAGTGAATTCATACACATTGCAACCACCACATGACCAAAATCGAATTGAATTTGCTCTCCTGTTAAATAAAATATGCTTGTGAGAGCATTCAGATGTTGTTCATTGGAAATTCAATCCCTGTGGAAATACAATCCCCTTTAAGAAAAAACGACTTCACGGGGAATATGCTGATCATACTGGGAAAAAATCCTTACTGTAATTCCCCTTTGTCATACCTGATATCATGTGATGCCTTGTTTAGCTACTTTTCAATCAGGTTTGAGGAATGCAGGGGGTAATTCTGAGGCAGACAGAGTCTCCTTGCTACCCCCTCATTCACCCGTGGCAAGCGCTGCTCCTCTCTGGCAGCCTCTGTATCTTTGGCCCTAGTTATGATGCCATTCTGGCTCTTCTCCCAGTGTCTGGGAGGCACAGCCTCCTTGGTGGAGTATTACTCCTGTCAGGGTCGGGGGTCAATTCCATTTCAATTCCAGTCAATTCAGGGAGCATACTGAAATTGCAATTCCAATTCTCTTTTACGCAATTCAAAGAATAACATTTAGAATTAGAATTGGAATTTGGTTTACTTTCTGAATTGACTGGAACTGAAATGGAATTGACCCCCAACGCTGACTTATCAGCCCCAATCCCGTAGAAACATAGTATTGTTATGAATGGAAGTTGTTTAGGGCATAGGTCAACTTTCCCTCTACACTTACTCTACACACATCACAACCCTGGAAGGCAGCAGCAACTGGGCCAGGTGAGTGATAAGCAAGTGATTGCTCACAGGTAATCATTGTGGACAGGTGGATTTAAGTAGCCTTCCCGCGCTTGTTTGCTACATTTTTGCGATAGTATGCATTTTTCACGTCTTTCCATTATTAGTTTGTGTCATTAGCCTCAACATTAATGATCTGCTTGGGTTGGCTGACGACCGAGTCAAGACAGAGCTCGCCCTGGATCCTGGTAAGAATGCTGTCACCTCGGCACGCGTATCTAACAGAATGAGTTACAGTGAGAGAGGAACAGTGTCTGCTAATGTGTGTATGAATATAGAAACCAAGAGATTATAGTTTAGTTTATTAGGATCGCCGTTAGCTATTGTACATGCAGCAGCTACTCCTCCTGGGGTCCTCATAAAACGTAGAAATACATGAAAATGTACAGAACAATAATAGACTAGAACAACATAAGGTATTTCATTCAATTCCAAATAAGCACATTTTTACTCCAAAAATACTATTTATACACTATTCATATACACATATTCGTATTCCTAATATAAAACACAGTTAAATTAGATCTTTGGAAAGAGGAGGGGCGCTGTGATACACAATGTTTTTTATCCCAGAAAATGCTTTACTTGCTTTTTGTCTGAGTAACCTCTGGTGGCAGATTATTCCACGAGGACATGGCTGTATACGTAACTTAGCAACGCATTGTCTGTCTTTGGTTTGGGTACCGTGAAGAAACCCATAGTGGTGTGTCTGGTTTGAAGTGTACGCAAATAGATTATACAAGTGGTTAGGCATTTTCAACACAAATGTTTCTTATTAAAAAATACTATAAGATTAGTCAATTTCTCCTCTACCCTCAACCATAAAATAATTTTCGTATTTACATTTGAGCCGTTTAGCCGACGCTCTTATCCAGAGCTACTTACAGTTACTGCATTCATCTTAAGATACTGTAGCTAGGTGGGACAACCACATATCACAGACTATCATGTTGTTGATGTTAGGTCTGTGTGTGTTAGTCATAATGCTCCATTGTTCTTGTCCTGATCCAATGCCACCCAGAGCCCAGGGTGGCACAGTTGGCATTCCAAGCACAAAGCCAAGACATATTTTGCCAATGGTTGGCAGTGACTAGTACCTCCAGAATGCTACAGCATTGTATGATCCGATCCCCAAAGTCCAAACACAAAGAATAACCCTGGTGATAAAATGTGTAATTCCAAATAGGCGGTGAGACCCCTGCTATTGTACCTACTGTAAATCCCCTAGCATTGAAGTAAGAACTGCTGGAAAACAAAGCCACAGGAGTCGTTGCTGTTGTTTCGCTCTTACCACCAGTCCCTGTGCATCCTCCTGGAAATAACCCCAATGTCACTCATTGTGTCATTGTGTCATGTGTGACTCTTTGTGGATGACGTCATTCCAGAGTTATTTCTAGAATTCATCTCTTTTTTTCGCTCTCTCTGGTATTTCCTCATTCTGTCTTCCCTGTCGCCGAAATGTAACACGTACCTACACGGCTGTATACGTAACTTAGCAACGCATTGTCTGTCTTTGGTTTGGGTACCGTGAAGAAACCCATAGTGGTGTGTCTGGTGGGGTATGTATGTCTGTTTGAAGTGTACATTATACAAGTGGTTAGGCATTTTCAACACAAATGTTTCTTATTAAAAAATACTATAAGATTAGTCAATTTCTCCTCAACCCTCAACCATAAAATAATATTCGTATTTACATTTGAGTCATTTAGCCGACGCTCTTATCCAGAGCTACTTACAGTTACTGCATTCATCTTAAGATACTGTAGCTAGGTTGGTTGAATGACTGACTGACTGACTGACTGGCTGGCTGACTGGTTGACTAACTGACATGCATGACAGACAGTATGTGGACTATCAACAGCAACAACTCCTGTGGCTTTGTTTTCCAGCAGTTATTACTTCAGTACAGTCAATACAGTCAGTCAGTCAGTCAGTCCCCAGGTCTGTTCCGTGGACTGAATGGAGGCATAGGTGGCTGACGTAGACCTCAGGAGATTGGTGGCTCCTTAACTGGGGAGGACGGGCTTGTGGTAATGTCTGGAGCGGAATTGGTAGAACGGTAGCAAATACATCAAATACATGGTTTCCATGAGTTTGATGCCATTCCATTTGCTCTGTTCCACCCATTATTATGAGCCGTCCTCCCCTCAGCAGCCTCCACTGTTTGTGGACATCAAAGCACTTAGAGTAGGAATACCAGAGTAAAACCATTTGTCACATGGCATTTAGAATTTGTTTTCTGCATTCCTTGCGCAGCAACACATTTCATACTGCACCACACGTTTACATTAAAGCCATACATGTAGGCCTATCCACACGTTGTGAATTATGTTATCTCTTCAATATGAGTGATTGAATGAGCTTTCCATTTGTTCCCTTCAAATCAAACACATGTAAGTGCACACGTTGTCCCCAGTCCACATACTGTCTGTCATGTATGTCTACTTCTCTCTCCTCCACTCCTTGTTTTGTTACCAGTGTTTTTCCTTATCAGTTGACGTCTGTTGTGTGGTACCAGGAACCCAGACATCCAGTTGTAGGCGTTGGGATTCATTTGCGTCCTGGCAGCCGCCCCGTATTTCTGTTCTTTTACATGGAGATGTTAATTATCTAGCACAACAATGGACCAGGTTCATTTCCAGCAAGTCAGCCAGCCAGCCTACCAGTCAGTCAGTCAGTCAACCATTCAGCCATTCAGCCAGTCAGTCAGTCAGTCAGTCAGTAATTCAACTAGTCAGCCAGCCATTCAGCCAGTCAATCAGTCAGCCAGTCAGTCAGTCAGTCAACCAGCCAGCCAGCCAGCCAGCCAGTCAGTCAATCAGCCAGCCAGCATTAAAGGCAGGCAGCACTGAGATTGTTTCCCCCTCCACCCACCTGTAGACACCCACCATAGTCGGGGTAGTGGTGTGAGGAGGGTCTCCTTGGCTTGAGTTTTACAGCCAACTTTACTCAGTAAAGTGAAGTAGACCAGGAACCCAGACATCCAGTTGTAGGCGTTGGGACTCATTTCCGTCTTGGCAGCCGCCCCGTGTTTCTGTTCTGTTACATGGATATGTTAATAACCTAACACAACAATGGGCCGAGTTCATTTCCAGCAAGTTAGTCAGTCTGTCAGTCAGCCATTCAGCCAGTCAATCAGTCAGTTCTTCAGCCAGTCAGCCAGTCAACCAGCCAGCCAGTCAGTCAGTTAGTCAACCAGCCAGCCAGTCAGTCAGTCAGTCAGTCATTCAACCAACCAGCCAGCCAGCTAGCCAGCCAGCCAGCCAGCCAGCCAGCCAGCCAGCCAGCCAGCCAGCCAGTCAGCTGGTCAATCAGTCAGCCAGTCAGTCAGTCAACCAGCCAGTCAGCCCATCAGTCTGTCAGTCAATCAACTAGCTAGCCAGCGTCAAATTCAGTCACAGTCAGCCAGCCAGCCAGCATTAAAGGCAGGCAGCACTGAGATTGTTTCCCCCTCCACCCACCTGAAGACACCCACCATAGTGGGGTAGTGGTGTGAGGAGGGTCTCCTTGGCTTGAGTTTTACAGCCAACTTTACTCAGTAATGTGAAGTAGACCCCTTGCGTGTTATTTAACCACCACAAAGGTTTACAGGAAATTAGGCCGGATGTACAAAGTGGTATGATGGGCTGGTGCTCACATTGTAAAGTCCTGATGGAGATTAAGTAGAGAGCAGTAGACCCACATGCCATCTTTGTATTAGCAAGGCTTATATTGCTGACCCTTTTCCTTAGTTAGTAGACTACCTGCACGAGGCCTCTGTCTGGAACCTGTGTAATGTTTATTAACAATGGCACAGAGGAATGTTTTAAAATCATTATTAAATCAGTATTTCATTTAGAGAAATTAAAATACATGGTTTTCCATTTCAAGCTTATACTACATCGTTTTTTCATGGATTGTGTTTTCCCCACCACCAGTCCATTGGACAGACGGTACCAAAATAACTTTCTTGCCAGCTACATTCACAAACCTGGGCTACATTCCAAATTGCACCATATTCCCTATATAATGCACTACGTTTGAACAGGTCTCAAAGGGATTCTGGTCAAAAGTAGTGAACTATGTAGGGAAAGGGGTTCCATTTGGCAGGGTTCTCTTGTCCAATTTTAATATCTTCCTGTTAAGGGCTTCTAAAAGCACTTTAAATATCCAGTATCAAATGAATTTGTACCATTATGACTGTGATATTTACACAAATGATCGAATTATGATGTGAACATAATTGAAACCTCTATCTTTAAGTGTGTTTCATATAAAACAATATTTCTCAAACACAATTGTATTTACTTTGTATTATATCTCATTCAGCTTTTGATGATTTTCTTGGCGTTTCTGCTGTGGACACGGGTAACAAACCACAGTTTGTTTTGGATAGGCGGCCAATAGTTCTAGTTTTGAATTGACAGGTTTGAGTTTTTATTCCTCAGTCACTCAGTACTTTATGGAGCTACAAGTAACTGAAATAACATAAAAACAAGTCAACATTTGCTTGTTTAACACACTAAACAGACGCATGCAGGGCAACGACTGGCTTCTGAACGCAAAGGCTTTGTGAGGGCTGTGAATTTATACCCCTCCACCCTTACACCCACCCTCTCCATTGTTGTCCACTGAGTCATAGACACACCCCGTTCCTATCACAGAGACACACACCTATAATGGGAATCTCCACCCCCCACACCCCTACACCTCCACCCCTTCACAGAGGTCATAAGTCATCCACAATTTCAATAGCAGGAAGAGCGCATCACAGTAAATAATGGGCACAATGATGTAATATACGGTGTAAACGCTTCGACTGTGCCACGAACGCTTATCTGACCATCAGTAAGACCAAGGCAATTGACACGGTTTCCTTCCCTTGGCGGAGGATATTGACCATCCTTTTAAGAACTTTTTTCAGTGGTTAAGGCGTTTGTTGTTGTCAAACCGTATCCAAGGGGACAACACAGACAACAACCTATATTCCAAAGACATCCTGTGAAGTTAGATGTATTCATTGGTTTCAGGATGTGGGTTGGTTAGTTGCAATGGTGGTTATCTCACATTTGAAAAGATTTGCTTTGTTTTATATGTTATAATTTTAATTTGAGACTGGTGTATTTTTCTTCAGGACCTCTGTGTAACCTACAAGGTGCTTGCAACATATTGAAGTTGAGAATTTAAATGAAAAGCAAAACATCTGGATTGGCCAAACTTCATTTTCAGCACATTATACAAATCATGAAATATATTATTTTTGTTGATGCAGCCTAATTTTGCAACTCTTCTGTGGCAAAGGTCTTACTGTCAAACAGCGAAACTAAGAATGCTGGTTTTACAATTATGGACTATAAGGTTTGATGCTGCACTGCCCTTTCTAGTTTGAAATTCAATGCTCCGACAAAAGTTTGAATAGCACTGAAAAACAAACTGCAGGCTTTACTGGTAACTAAGAGGACTTGGAGACTTGTCTCTAAACTCAATGTCTCATGGGATTTGTATTTGTGTCCCATAGAGAAAGTAGGACGTCTGTCTCTTGGCTGGAGAGAGAGACCTGTGAAACATAAAGGAACATGGATGATTTGTATAACAAACCTGTCACAGTTCCCTCCAAAACGCTGACAAAGCTTGGGCGGCGTGTTCCCCTTGATTAGAATGGATGGCCCTCTTCTGCAGTGTGGAAAGGAGCAAAGTGAGGAAAATATGAAGAGGAAGCACAGATGTAGCATCTTAATTTGAGAACTTTCCTATAATGAAGGAAATGTAACATTTGTAGTGTATTTGAGGTTTAAATTGGCTTCTGGAGTTTATAATTCTCACTTTGAAATGTCAGACTTGATTTTACCTTACAAAGGTCAAATCAACCCCTACCAAAAAATGTCCATGAATAATAATCCACATAAATAATTCACATTTCCTGTTGCTGCAGGATAACTTTCCTGCTATAGCAAACTGGCTCAAATTAAGGTCCTCCATCTGTATGGAAGCTTAGACCAAGGTGTGTGATAGGATTTAGACTAGGAATGGAAATCCGACCTTTGCCTGTGGCATACACAAAGTCGTCAAAGGTAACTCAGTTAGATAGTTGGAGCCAGTTAGCTGTACCAAGCTTGTGCCAAGCTTCTAGTCTTCGTCTCTTGAGCTGGAAGTTCAAATTCTAACACAGCCCAGCAGTATTTTTTGGGGTGTTGCAGTTTGTGGCTGTGATGAACATAAACGCGTCTGTGTCTCCCCGTGGCGATATTGGCACGCCGAGGCCTACTCAGTATTTCATGGTTTGCAGAAGGAGTGTGAGAATTAGATTTTAAACGCTGTAGCGAATCAGTCTTCAACATGGTGGACATCTCCACAATTCCCAACGAAAATACATTTAGACACTTAATAGGGTGCTCATGAACCTCTTATAAATTCACTATTGCTTAAGCTTACCATGAACCTTAGAAGGGGAGACATAGTACAACTCATGTTTGTTTAAAAAAAGCAAGTTAAAGCATTTTCTCATTTTCAAAAACAGCATACCAACAAGTGTCTGTGACAATTAAGCCGTTCTAAAACGTGAGAAAAGCCATCTTTAGGCAGAGACACAAAAGCCTTTCCTTTCTAGGTAGCGTTCCGTGTTTATGGCTTAAATTGTACTTACTAGTTAATGGGGCGATTGCCATTGATTCTGTTTGAATTTCATTCCAAGTGTAAAGAAGATCATCCTTGATGGGGTACAGAGAGGGCCAAAAAAGGAGCGTCAGTGTTGTGGACAGATGGAAGCTATCAGATTGATGTGGAAACGCTGGGTCATAACTCAGCTAGAGAGGACTACGATGCACCCCAACGTCTGCAAGCGCTTGAGTTATGGAACGAGGAGAAAACAAAGAGAAAATATTCACTTTTTTTGAGAACTTTGAGAACTTTTTTTTGTCCTAATATGGGTGCCAGTGAATTTTGTATGCATGTAGTTGAAATAAAATGATTGGAGGACATGTTTATCTGGGACTGTGGGTGGCAATTACGGTTCAAATCAAGCGCAACTGATACACGGAGCTAAGCCCCAATCTCTAAACTCGTGTTCATACCCTCTTGCTTTAGTGAGTGACGTTACTGATATAATGGAAGAACTATACTGTCATGACTTCTACCGAAGTCGGTTCCTTTCCTTGTTCAGGCGGTGTTCGGCGGTCGACGTCACCGGCCTTCTAGCCATCACAGATCAATTTTTCATGTTCCATTTGTTTCGTCTTGTTTTCACACTCACCTGGTTTCAATTCCCTAATTACATGTTGTATATTTTCCCTCTGTTTTCCTCCATGTCCTTGTCAGGAATTGTTCGTTGTATGTATTGGTGCCAAGTATGTTATGGTGTGCGACAGGTTTTTACCCACTTTCTTTATTTTGTGTTGGTTTTCGGAGTTAAGTAAGCATTTATTAAATAACTCAGTTTATACCATTTTCGTTCTCCTGCGCCTGAATTCTCTGCCACCAGTACACACCCCATTACATATACAATAGAACCTACTACTGTATAGGCTTTCTTTATGGATAGGATTAGGATTCATATATTCTAATTGGTGCCCATTCTTTGGATGAATTGTTGCTATATCAGAGTTTTTTTTCTCAGTCTTAGTAGTAGTATTGGAAAAATCTGGATCCTCACTAGTTCCTCACTGTAGTCAGGCAGGCACACTGCTGGAGTTGACCTAGAGGTCAGGGGTCAGGGATCCATTGCTGAGAAGGTCATCTCAGTTAGCATCACCAGTGTGTGGCCTATGAGAACGTAGAGCTAAAACCACCCATAAACACAGGGGAGTCTGTTGGGTATAACTCTGTCTGCATGATCTATGGACCACTTGAGAATATGGTCAGATGGCTTTACACCTTGAGAGGAAGTAAGACTGAATCATAGCTGAGTGGACAGAAGATTTTTGGATTTGATGAAAGATGTATGTTTTGGAAGAAAACTGAACGTTTGATGTGATTGTCTAGCCGTGCCACAAATACACTTTCTAGCCATCTTTTTTAAGTGCCCTGTGCTGTTTTTCTCCCCTATGAAAGCAATGGTTGATTAAATTCATAACCACAATTGTTTTACACTGACACAAACGAGAATTGCAAGTGAAAATAAAAACATGTTCAGTTCCAACTTTGTCTGCTTAACTTGTGTTACTTACATTATACCGAAATCGGGCTCCAGTGAATTTAGTGCCTGTGAGAAACAGTAGTGCCTGTGTCTGAGTAGTAAGGTTGGAACAGAATAACGTCTCTGTCTCTATTCTCTTCTAGTTGGTCTAAACAATCAGTGGTTTTCCTCAGCTGTCTCTTGGAGCCATTTACGTGGAGGAGCAACATCACCGCACCATTTAAATGGACAGAAACTCTGAGAAAACGGTTTGCCTGTAGTACAACTGAGGTTCTGCCTCCTCCCACTTATGCTTTCCAATGAAAACTTTCTGTTTTTCAGTTTACACAGCAATAGCGAGATCGAACGTATTTAAGTGACAGGTATTCCAAGAAGATGAAGAAAGTCTCATTTGAAAAATGTCCGAAATATATTATATTGTTATCATGAAAAGCTCCAAGTCTAAAAAAAATATGTAAGATTAAAACAACCAATTACAGCCAAATGAAACAATCCAAAAGTTGAGAAAAAAATATGTCAAGACAGGGCAGAAGAACTACTGTTACTCAAAATTAGATTAATATTCTGTTTACTTTTCTTCTACTTGTTTCAACAGTGTTCTGTGTGCCTTGTGGGTTGAATTTGGTGCTGCCCCTCTTCGTCTTGATGTGACAAGTGTTTTTGTTTACTCTGTAACCCGACTATTGGCTCATGCTTGGTGTGGACCACCAACCATCTCTCTCTCTCCGTTCCTCACACGCTGGACCTTTCCTCCTCAGCATATCAACACATCCCTGTGGGTTTTTAGAGAGACTAGCATGCCTAGTCCGTTACTCAGTCAACCAGTCACCCAAACAGTGTCCCTAATCAAGGTCCTCTGTCGGTTTTACTAGCCATCTCTGATTTGGTTTCTCTGTCTAGACTCTGTTTCTGAGGGACCCACGTCTGACATCAATCACTGTTATTAGTCTATAATACTACTAAATTAACAATAATTATCCATTTCAGACAGCGGATTTTAGAGATAGACGGAGCAAAAAACAGCGCACCAACTGTCGGTCAAGGGTCTAAATTTTCAGGGCGAATTGTGCAGTTTCAGTTTCTGGTGAGTCTTTTCACAGTCATAATTTACTGCAGGTTTTAAATGTCATAATCACATGACCGAGTTACCAAAGGAAACTGTGCCTCTGAGATTTTAACAATCAAGTTGACCTGAAGATAAGGAAAACGTCAAGCACCTTGAGAATTCGGCATATGACACATACAGCATACAGCATACAACATACAACATACAACATCCAGATTCACCAGGCACATCCTGTAGGAATGGGCCCCGAGCGTTAGGCTTTCTGAGGTCCGGTAATCCGAGAATGTGTGCTGGTGGGAGGGAGTGTGTTGCAATTATTGACTTCTTCTCTTTGCAGGTGGACGTATGGACGTTTTCATTGCAGAGAGAAAAACACACCCAGTCTCCCACTTGGTAATTTCCACATCCTCCCTTTCTTGCCTTTAGATCCATTTTTCATTACTACTTAATGGTTTCCCTTTCCCACAGCCTAAACAAACACCAACCATTAGAAAAACCTTATGTTCACCCTGGCTGGCCTCAACACGCACGCGCACACACACACACACACACACACACACACACACACACACACACACCCTCTGATCGGGCTCAAGGTACTCTGACTCTCAGGGCGTTGGAACTCTCCCACAAGGTTCTCTCTTCATTTGATTTGACTTGTACCTGTTGGCGTTCAACGTATATCTTTCTCTCAATTAATTTCAATCCAAGTTATTTTATGACTGTCAGATATATGGGATTGTAAAAAGGCAGGGGATGGGAGAATATGTTGTTTTTGTTATGAGGTGTGTGAGAAAAAAGGATGGGGGTTGAAGTTCTACAGCAGTATGTCCATGCGGTCATAGCTTTCTTTCGCCTGGGAACCTCTTGGTAGGCGATTGTAGCTAGTATAGACTGGTACATTTCTCCTGTTGATTGTTGAGCGGGTGTAGAAGAAAAGGACTGTGGTCAGAGTACTAAGGCAGGAAGAGGGTGAGGTCCAGAGGCAGGAGTAGTCAGACCACTGGGGGGTGGAGGAAATTTTGGCCTGATCTAGGATCAGATCTAGATCATAATAAATAAGATTATATGGAAAGCGAGGACCTGATCCTAAATCAGCACTCCTACTCTATTAGAATACAGGCCCTGGACTATTCAACAGAGGAGAGAAAGAGGAGGGCATTGTTCCTCATAACGTACAATTCATTTAAATTCCAAACTTTCTATAAGATCCCTGTGGATATTGCTGACTAATTGTGGTAGGCCCAGTTCCACATGAAATGTACCGTTTCATACAATAATAACACAAAAGTCCCATTTTGATCCAAATTCCTAACACTATCAGCTTGAGAGAGATCAATATTAGAGCAACCTTATGAGTCGTTTATGTCACTCATTTTCTAAAGGAAGAACGTGAACCATAAAACAATAGCAGAACTACACATCCCGGCCAGATCCATAAACCTACGGAGAGACAGAGGATACGTCCCAAAGGGAATTCTATTTCCTAGGTAGTGCACTATGCGCCCTGGTCAAAAGTAGTGCACTATATAGGAAATAGGGTGCTATTTGGTACGCACCCATAGAGAACAATGGTCTTTTCCAACACGTCACATAACAGCCAAACACTAACATGATTTATGAGTTCTGAGAAGACAGAAAGACACAGAGTCTGTTTCCCATACCTGTCACTCAGTCTATATCTGATTCCAAGTACATGTCACTGGGATACACGTTCACACCAGCGCATTGTAGTGGACAATACCAAATGGCAGGATTGTTGTTGTAACTGGAATGCAGTCAATGTGGCTAATGTGTGTGTGTGTGTGTGTGTGTGTGTGTGTGTGTGTGTGTGTGTGTGTGTGTGTGTGTGTGTGTGTGTGTGTGTGTGTGTGTGTGTGTGTGTGTGCGTGCGTGCGTGCGTGCGTGCGTGCGTGCGTGCGTGTGTGTGTGTTGTAGACAGTAGGATAATCCTACAGAAAAAGAAAATATAAGGATAGACCACCGAGTTTGGACTGAGGTGAAAGCCAGACCTCTCTGGTGGGCTGAGGGGGAGGTGTGTTCCCTAATCAGATGTGAAAATAAGCTTCACCTCAACAGCTGTTTTAAAGGCAAAACAGTACAGACAACAGACCCCTCAGACGCCATAATAACTCCATAACCATAATCCAGTTTGTGTTTAACGGTAATCTGAGAATGAGTTACTTAAGAAGTAAATCATAATGGATATATGTGTGGACATCAACTCTCGTACAGTATGTTACTGGCTACGGGCCGTACAGTTTTGACAGTGTTCCATTTGGCCTCAGTAATGCACCAGAGGTTAGTTATCAGTGCGTTACAAAGATGAATAATCGTTTTTAGGATCATTTCTAGTTGATTGTCGAATTAAAATGAATTTTGAGGAACACATCCCCTTATGACCAAAAGGCTTTTTGGTTTAACTATTTGCTGGCTATCGATGTAGCCTGAAACTATTGGCAGACTAACATTACATCCTGAAACCTTAGACAGGTGGAAGATCTGCCGGTGACTGATAGAAGTTTAGGGGAACAGAAGAAGTACAAGGTGTAAGACCCATAAGGTAGACTTAACCTTACCCAAAGCTCAGCAGTTCCTCTGTCCGTACCTTCCTGTGAAAGAGGGAAACACTATTCCAGTAGCCCCTCTAGTTAAAACCTTCTACAAGGTTCTGTTGCTATATAACATACAACAATTTGGTAGTATTACACCACACCTGACCAACATGACGTACAGTTGAAGTCGGAGGTTTACATACACTTAGGTTGGAGTCATTAAAACTCGTTTTTCCAACCACTCCACACAATTCTTGTGAACAAACTATAGTTTTGGCAAGTCGGTTAGGACATCTACTTTGTGCATAACACAATCACATTTTCCAACAATTGTTTACAGACAGATTATTTCACTTATTTCACTCACACAGTATCACAATTCCAGTGGGTCAGAAGTTTACATACACTAAGTTGACTGTGCCTTTAAACAGCTTGGAAAATTTCAGAAAATGATGTAATGGCTTTAGAAGCTTCTGATAGGCTAATTGACATAATTTGAGTCAAAAGGAGGTGTACCTGTGGATGTATTTCAAGGCCTACCTTCAAACTCGGTGCCTCTTTGCTTAACATCATGATAAAATCAAAAGAAATCAGCCAAGACCTCACCAAAAAATGTTAGACCTCCACAAGTCTGGTTCATCCTTGGGAGCAATTTCCAAACGCCTGACAGCACCACGTTCATCTGTACAAACAATAGTATACAAGTATAAACACCATGGGACCACACAGCCGTCATCCCACTCAGGAAGGAGACGCGTTCTGTCTCCTAGAGATGAACGTACTTTGGTGCGAAAACTGCAAATTAATCCCAGAACAACAGCAAAGGACCTTGTGAAGATGCTGTAGGAAACAGGTACAGAAGTATATATATCCACAGTAAAACAAGTCCTATATCGACATAACCTGAAAGGCCGCTCAGCAAGGAAGAAACCACTGCTCCAAAACCGCCATAAAAAAAGCCCAACTACGTTTTACAACTGCACATGGGGACAAAGATCGTACTTTTTGGAGAAATGTCCTCTGGTCTGATGAAACAAAAATAGAACAAAAAAAGCCCTGACCTCAATCCCATTGAAAATGTGTGGGCAGAACTGAAAAAGTGTGTGCGAGCAAGGAGGCCTACAAACCTGATTCAGTTACACCAGCTCTGTCAGGTGGAATGGGCCAAAAATCTCCCAACTTATTGTGGGAAGCTTGTGGAAGGCTACCTGAAACGTTTGACCCAAGTTAAACAATTTAAAGGCAATGCTACCAAATACTAATTGAGTGTATGTAAACTTCTGACCCACTGGGAATGCGATGAAAGAAATACAAGCTGAAATAAATCATTCTCTCTACTATTATTCTGACATTTCACATTCTTAAAATAAAGTGGTGAACCTAACTGACCTAAGACAGGGGATTTTTACTAGGATTAAATGTCAGGAATTGTGAAAAACTGAGTTTAAATGTATTTGGCAAAAGTGTATGTAAACTTCTGACTTCAACTGTATATAGTATTAAAAACTGCGTGGTATAAAAAAACAGCCCTTAGCCGTGGTATATTGGCCATATATCACAAACCCTGAGGTGCCTTATTGCTATTATAAACTGTTTACCAACATAAATCGAGCAGTAAAAATGTATGTTTTGGCATACTGTGGTGTACGGGCTGATATACTACAGCTGTCAGCCAATCAGCATTCAGGGCTGGAACCACACCGTTTATATATAGTAGTGCACCACAGTGCACCACACCTGACAGCCATGTACCATACATTACACTGGATTAGGGAGAGTGGCTAAATAGAGCAACAATAAATAACATGACTAACACAGGCCTTGCTCACCACAGGAGACCTGGCCCTGGGACTAACAGCAGACAGACACAGAACACATAACTCAGCCCAGATGTAGCCAGGTCACTCAGGTGTGTTATAACTACTATGCAGCCTGACAATGAGACTGGAATTGTTTCATAATGATTTTAGGCCATGAGCACTGCACTCAGACCACACTCCACACAGACCACACACAGAGAGAGACCTCGATGTAGCCGGTGTCACATATCGCATGCTTGTATAAATGTTATTTGTTTTTTAGACTACCCCGAGATTTTTTATTCTCAATGTAATCTAATTCATATCAATGTATGTTTCCTATACGATTATAGAAAAAAAAATATATATTTTTTTTTACCACAGTCTTAGTAAATTTTCTACCTAAACACACCGTGTTCAATGTCTGGAACTGTAGAACAAATCACCTAAACAAGACCCTGGTTTGTTTAGACGGCTGTCTGTTCCATCCTGCAAAGTGTTTTTGTTTCCCGCTCGGCGGATCACACCAATACCAAACAAAGGCCTGATCCCGTTCCCGTGGCGACCCACTTTAATACAGTGGAATGTAAACTTTAATCGTTGACCTCAAAAGTCAAAGAAGGGTTAAATCAGTGAGACAATGTTTTCTCTCTTTCAGCTTTCTTTTTTTCCTCTGTTGATGCGATGGCTGTTTCTGGTTTTCTGTCTATTTCACGGTCCACAGTCACACATGTTCTGTCCGACTCCTTCTGAGGTGAACCAATGGGAAAACCATTTGGACGGAATTCAGAGACAGAGCGTGTTCTACCATGTCATTGGAAAGCCCTGTTTCTGGAAAGGAAGGAACTTACTTTGAACAGACATACATACAGTACCAGTCAAACGTTTGGACACACCTCCTCATTCGAGGGTTTTTCTTTATTTTGACTATTTTCTACATTGTAGAATACTAGTGAAGACATCAAAACTATGAATAACACATATGAAAACATATAGTAAACAAAAAAGTGTTAAACACATAATATTTTGATTTCATATTCTTCAAAGTAGCCACCCTTTGCCTTGATCACAGCCTTGCACACTCTTGGCATTCTCTCAACCAGCATCTGGATTAAGATAACAAGTCCGGATAAAGATAGAGTCTTGATTAATATAAAGAGTCTGGATAAAGATAAAGAGTCTGGGTGGAAGATAAAGAGTTTGGATAGAAGTTAAAGAGTCTGGATAAATATAAAACGTCTGGATAAAGATAATGAGTCTGGATGGAAGATAACGAGTCTGGTTGGAAGATAAAGAGTCTGGATAAAGATAAAGTCTGGGTGGAAGATAAAGAGTATGGGTGGAAGATAAAGAGTCTGGTTGGAAGATAAAGAGTCTGGGTGGAAGATAAAGAGTCTGGATAAAGATAAAGTCTGGGTGGAAGATAAAGAGTCTGGCTGGAAGATAAAGAGTCTGGCTGGAAGATAAAGAGTCTGGGTGGAAGACAAAGAGTCTGGGTGGAAGACAAAGAGTTTGGATAGAAGTTAAAGAGTCTGGATAAATATAAAAGTCTGGATGAAGACAATGAGTCTGGATGAAAGATAACGAGTCTGGATAAAGATAAAGAGTCTGGATAAAGATAAAGAGTCTGGATAAAGATAAAGAGTCTGGATAAAGTTAATGAGTCTGGATGGAAGATAACGAGTCTGGATAAAGATAAAGTCTGGGTGGAAGATAAAGAGTCTGGCTGGAAGACAAAGAATCTGGCTGGAAGACAAAGAGTCTGGCTGGAAGACAAAGAGTCTGGGTGGAAGACAAAGAGTCTGGGTGGAAGATAAAGAGTCTGGGTGGAAGACAACGAGTCTGGGTGGAAGATAAAGAGTCTGGCTGGAAGACAAAGAGTCTGGGTGGAAGATAAAGAGTCTGGGTGGAAGATAAAGAGTCTGGGTGGAAGATAAAGAGTCTGGGTGGAAGACAAAGAGTCTGGCTGGAAGACAAAGAGTCTGGCTGGAAGACAAAGAGTCTGGCTGGAAGATAAAGAGTCTGGCTGGAAGACAAAGAGTCTGGGTGGAAGATAAAGAGTCTGGGTGGAAGATAAAGAGTCTGGGTGGAAGATAAAGAGTCTGGGTGGAAGACAAAGAGTCTGGCTGGAAGACAAAGAATCTGGCTGGAAGACAAAGAGTCTGGCTGGAAGACAAAGAGTCTGGCTGGAAGACAAAGAGTCTGGCTGGAAGACAAAGAGTCTGGCTGGAAGATAAAGAGTCTGGCTGGAAGACAAAGAGTCTGGGTGGAAGATAAAGAGTCTGGGTGGAAGATAAAGAGTCTGGGTGGAAGATAAATAGTCTGGCTGGAAGATAAAGAGTCTGGCTGGAAGATAACGAGTCTGGATGAAGATAAAAAAAGTCTGGATACAGATAAAGTCTGGCTGGAAGATAAAGAGTCTGGTTTAAGATAAAGTCTGGGTGGAAGATAAAGAGTCTGGATGGAAGATAAAGAGTCTGGCTGGAAGACAAAGAGTCTGGGTGGAAGATAAAGAGTCTGGCTGGAAGATAAAGAGTCTGGCTGGAAGACAAAGAGTCTGGGTGGAAGATAAAGAGTCTGGGTGGAAGATAAAGAGTCTGGGTGGAAGATAAAGAGTCTGGGTGGAAGACAAAGAGTCTGGCTGGAAGACAAAGAATCTGGCTGGAAGACAAAGAGTGTGGGTGGAAGATAAAGAGTCTGGGTGGAAGACAAAGAGTCTGGCTGGAAGACAAAGAGTCTGGCTGGAAGACAAAGGGTGTGGGTGGAAGATAAAGAGTCTGGGTGGAAGACAAAGAGTCTGGGTGGAAGATAAATAGTCTGGCTGGAAGAGAAAGAGTCTGGCTGGAAGATAACGAGTCTGGATAAAGATAAAAAAAAGTCTGGATACAGATAAAGTCTGGCTGGAAGATAAAGAGTCTGGTTTAAGATGAAGTCTGGGTGGAAGATAAAGAGTCTGGATGGAAGATAAAGAGTCTGGCTGGAAGACAAAGAGTCTGGGTGGAAGATAAAGAGTCTGGCTGGAAGATAAAGAGTCTGGCTGGAAGACAAAGAGTCTGGGTGGAAGATAAAGAGTCTGGCTGGAAGATAAAGAGTCTGGCTGGAAGATAATGAGTCTGGATGGAAGATAAAGAGTCTGGCTGGACGACAAAGAGTCTGGATGGAAGATAAAGAGTCTGGATAAAGATAATGAGTCTGGATGGAAGATAAAGAGTCTGGCTGGAAGATAAAGAGTCTGGATGGAAGATAAAGAGTCTGGATAAAGATAAAGTCTGGGTGGAAGATAAAGAGTCTGGGTGGAAGATAAAGAGTCTGGATAAAGATAATGAGTCTGGATGGAAGATAAAGAGCCTGGCTGGAAATAAAGAGTCTGGATGGAAGATAAAGAGTCTGGATAAAGATAAAGTCTGGGTGGAAGATAAAGAGTCTGGCTGGAAGATAAAGAGTCTGGATAAAGATAAAGAGTCTGGGTGGAAGATAAAGAGTCTGGCTGGAAGATAAAGAGTCTGGATAAAGATAAAGAGTCTGGATAAAGTTAATGAGTCTGGATGGAAAATAACGAGTCTGGATAAAGATAAAGTCTGGGTGGAAGATAAAGAGTCTGGCTGGAAGACAAAGAATCTGGCTGGAAGACAAAGAGTCTGGCTGGAAGACAAAGAGTCTGGGTGGAAGACAAAGAGTCTGGGTGGAAGATAAAGAGTCTGGGTGGAAGACAACGAGTCTGGGTGGAAGATAAAGAGTCTGGCTGGAAGACAAAGAGTCTGGGTGGAAGATAAAGTGTCTGGGTGGAAGATAAAGAGTCTGGGTGGAAGATAAAGAGTCTGGGTGGAAGACAAAGAGTCTGGCTGGAAGACAAAGAGTCTGGCTGGAAGACAAAGAGTCTGGCTGGAAGACAAAGAGTCTGGGTGGAAGATAAAGAGTCTGGGTGAAGACAACGAGTCTGGGTGGAAGATAAAGAGTCTGGCTGGAAGACAAAGAGTCTGGGTGGAAGATAAAGAGTCTGGGTGGAAGATAAAGAGTCTGGGTGAAAGATAAAGAGTCTGGGTGGAAGACAAAGAGTCTGGCTGGAAGACAAAGAGTCTGGCTGGAAGACAAAGAGTGTGGGTGGAAGATAAAGAGTCTGGGTGGAAGACAAAGAGTCTGGGTGGAAGATAAATAGTCTGGCTGGAAGATAAAGAGTCTGGCTGGAAGATAACGAGTTTGGATGAAGATAAAAAAAGTCTGGATACAGATAAAGTCTGGCTGGAAGATAAAGAGTCTGGTTTAAGATAAAGTCTGGGTGGAAGATAAAGAGTCTGGATGGAAGATAAAGAGTCTGGCTGGAAGACAAAGAGTCTGGGTGGAAGATAAAGAGTCTGGCTGGAAGATAAAGAGTCTGGCTGGAAGACAAAGAGTCTGGGTGGAAGATAAAGAGTCTGGGTGGAAGATAAAGAGTCTGGGTGGAAGATAAAGAGTCTGGGTGGAAGACAAAGAGTCTGGCTGGAAGACAAAGAATCTGGCTGGAAGACAAAGAGTGTGGGTGGAAGATAAAGAGTCTGGGTGGAAGACAAAGAGTCTGGCTGGAAGACAAAGAGTCTGGCTGGACGACAAAGGGTGTGGGTGGAAGATAAAGAGTCTGGGTGGAAGACAAAGAGTCTGGGTGGAAGATAAATAGTCTGGCTGGAAGAGAAAGAGTCTGGTTAGAAGATAACGAGTCTGGATAAAGATAAAAAAAGTCTGGATACAGATAAAGTCTGGCTGGAAGATAAAGAGTCTGGTTTAAGATGAAGTCTGGGTGGAAGATAAAGAGTCTGGATGGAAGATAAAGAGTCTGGCTGGAAGACAAAGAGTCTGGGTGGAAGATAAAGAGTCTGGCTGGAAGATAAAGAGTCTGGCTGGAAGACAAAGAGTCTGGGTGGAAGATAAAGAGTCTGGCTGGAAGATAAAGAGTCTGGCTGGAAGATAATGAGTCTGGATGGAAGATAAAGAGTCTGGCTGGACGACAAAGAGTCTGGATGGAAGATAAAGAGTCTGGATAAAGATAATGAGTCTGGATGGAAGATAAATAGTCTGGCTGGAAGAGAAAGAGTCTGGTTAGAAGATAACGAGTCTGGATAAAGATAAAACAAGTCTGGATACAGATAAAGTCTGGCTGGAAGATAAAGAGTCTGGTTTAAGATGAAGTCTGGGTGGAAGATAAAGAGTCTGGATGGAAGATAAAGAGTCTGGCTGGAAGACAAAGAGTCTGGGTGGAAGATAAAGAGTCTGGCTGGAAGATAAAGAGTCTGGCTGGAAGACAAAGAGTCTGGGTGGAAGATAAAGAGTCTGGCTGGAAGATAAAGAATCTGGCTGGAAGACAAAGAGTCTGGCTGGAAGACAAAGAGTCTGGGTGGAAGACAAAGAGTCTGGGTGGAAGATAAAGAGTCTGGGTGGAAGACAACGAGTCTGGGTGGAAGATAAAGAGTCTGGCTGGAAGACAAAGAGTCTGGGTGGAAGATAAAGAGTCTGGGTGGAAGATAAAGAGTCTGGGTGGAAGATAAAGAGTCTGGGTGGAAGACAAAGAGTCTGGCTGGAAGACAAAGAGTCTGGCTGGAAGACAAAGAGTCTGGCTGGAAGACAAAGAGTCTGGGTGGAAGATAAAGAGTCTGGGTGAAGACAACGAGTCTGGGTGGAAGATAAAGAGTCTGGCTGGAAGACAAAGAGTCTGGGTGGAAGATAAAGAGTCTGGGTGGAAGATAAAGAGTCTGGGTGAAAGATAAAGAGTCTGGGTGGAAGACAAAGAGTCTGGCTGGAAGACAAAGAGTCTGGCTGGAAGACAAAGAGTGTGGGTGGAAGATAAAGAGTCTGGGTGGAAGACAAAGAGTCTGGGTGGAAGATAAATAGTCTGGCTGGAAGATAAAGAGTCTGGCTGGAAGATAACGAGTTTGGATGAAGATAAAAAAAGTCTGGATACAGATAAAGTCTGGCTGGAAGATAAAGAGTCTGGTTTAAGATAAAGTCTGGGTGGAAGATAAAGAGTCTGGATGGAAGATAAAGAGTCTGGCTGGAAGACAAAGAGTCTGGGTGGAAGATAAAGAGTCTGGCTGGAAGATAAAGAGTCTGGCTGGAAGACAAAGAGTCTGGGTGGAAGATAAAGAGTCTGGGTGGAAGATAAAGAGTCTGGGTGGAAGATAAAGAGTCTGGGTGGAAGACAAAGAGTCTGGCTGGAAGACAAAGAATCTGGCTGGAAGACAAAGAGTGTGGGTGGAAGATAAAGAGTCTGGGTGGAAGACAAAGAGTCTGGCTGGAAGACAAAGAGTCTGGCTGGACGACAAAGGGTGTGGGTGGAAGATAAAGAGTCTGGGTGGAAGACAAAGAGTCTGGGTGGAAGATAAATAGTCTGGCTGGAAGAGAAAGAGTCTGGTTAGAAGATAACGAGTCTGGATAAAGATAAAAAAAGTCTGGATACAGATAAAGTCTGGGTGGAAGATAAAGAGTCTGGATGGAAGATAAAGAGTCTGGCTGGAAGACAAAGAGTCTGGGTGGAAGATAAAGAGTCTGGCTGGAAGATAAAGAGTCTGGCTGGAAGACAAAGAGTCTGGGTGGAAGATAAAGAGTCTGGCTGGAAGATAAAGAGTCTGGCTGGAAGATAATGAGTCTGGATGGAAGATAAAGAGTCTGGCTGGACGACAAAGAGTCTGGATGGAAGATAAAGAGTCTGGATAAAGATAATGAGTCTGGATGGAAGATAAAGAGTCTGGCTGGAAGATAAAGAGTCTGGATGGAAGATAAAGAGTCTGGATAAAGATAAAGTCTGGATGGAAGATAAAGAGTCTGGATAAAGATAATGAGTCTGGATGGAAGATAAAGAGTCTGGCTGGAAGATAAAGAGTCTGGATGGAAGATAAAGAGTCTGGATAAAGATAAAGTCTGGATGGAAGATAAAGAGTCTGGGTGGAAGATAAAGAGTCTGGATAAAGATAATGAGTCTGGATGGAAGATAAAGAGTCTGGCTGGAAATAAAGAGTCTGGATGGAAGATAAAGAGTCTGGATAAAGATAAAGTCTGGGTGGAAGATAAAGAGTCTGGCTGGAAGATAAAGAGTCTGGATAAAGATAAAGAGTCTGGGTGGAAGATAAAGAGTCTGGCTGGAAGATAAAGAGTCTGGATAAAGATAAAGAGTCTGGCTGGAAGATAAAGAGTCTGGATAAAGATAAAGAGTCTGGGTGGAAGATAAAGAGTCTGGATAAAGATAAAGTCTGGGTGGAAGATAAAGAGTCTGGATGGAAGATAAAGAGTCTGGGTGGAAGATAAAGGGTCTGGATAAAGATAAAGAGTCTGGATGGAAGATAACAAGTCTGGATAAAGATAATGAGTCTGGATGGAAGATAACAAGTCTGGATAAAGATAAAGCCTGGCTGGAAGATAAAGAGTCTGGGTGGAAGATAAAGAGTCTGGGTGGAAGATAAAGAGTCTGGGTGGAAGATAAAGAGTCTGGATGGAAGATAAAGAGTCTGGGTGGAAGATAAAGAGTCTGGATGGAAGATAAAGAGTCTGGGTGGAAGATAAAGAGTCTGGCTGGAAGATAAAGAGTCTGGGTGGAAGATAAAGAGTCTGGATGGAAGATAAAGAGTCTGGGTGGAAGATAAAGAGTCTGGATGGAAGATAAAGAGTCTGGGTGGTTGATAAAGAGTCTGGGTGGAAGATAAAGAGTCTGGATAAAGTGTAACAGAGAGTGAATAGTTGGAGGTAATGGAGGTAAAGTGCTCCAGATGTTTTACACTGGTGAAGTGAACAATGATTAAGGGGTGAGGGTTGGGGGTTCAAGAGGACAAGGGCCCACCTGGTGTGTAAATAAGAAAGAGGTGAAGCTCTGTTTAACTGGGGAGACCAGCAATAAGCCCCTTTCTACCTCTCACCCCTCCCCTCCCAATGGAACTATGAATGTATGGCATTATTGGGGGGCTATGCACTTTGAAATACTTTATAATGTAATTAGCGGTACCTTTAGTAGTTGAGGCAGGCCCAAAATGGGAATGTCCAGGAATATGGCATACACACACACACACACACACACACACACACACACACACACACACACACACACACAGGCACAGACGCACAGCAACAAAAAAACATACACGTCACACTAACACTGAAACATTGGCGTGGGACAAGAGCAGCAAATGATTTACTATATTTACAGTGCTCAGACGAAAAGTCTGCGTGAATATCAGGTGGACCCAGGCCAGTTCCAAAGCTCATAAATACACATTTATTAAGTGCCATCTGTGGTCTTTCACATACCAACCCGGTGGCTAGCTTGCATATCCATGTCAAGATTAAAGCGTTCCAACTCTCCAGTTGAAATAAGCCAAAACCCACAGTCCATCTATCTTGCCTTCTTTCATTGCCCTTCCGCCCAAACGCTTTTCTGCGTCCATTTCTAGTTTCTCTGCACACAAGACAAAAGACAGGACAAGTAAAAAGGAACGATTTGCTTCCACATAATCTTTCAACAGTCAGTTACATCAGTCCAAACACTGAACTCAGAATAGCTGTGCGTCTTGCGAAATTGGTGATTTATTTTCCAGTAGAAAAACATAGGAACAATACATATACAGTTGACGTAGAAAATGACCATGACATACTTCAACACTATAACAAGAACTCGACCTGCTCTTGTTTAAACCCATACGGCGTGAGCACCTTAGAAACATCTTAGTAACCAATTGTCCTTAGACCGTTGTCTCTTTCATGGTAGACTTTGAAACATTAATTCACTTGTCCAATGAGTTTTGGTCAGACGATTAGGAGCATTCTCATACTGGTCTTCATACTGCTGTACTGTAGATTGGATATCCTCCATTTGGCTGATTAGGGTTTTCTATAGTAGTAGTATTCATTCATTGACAAGGCAGGATACATGTATTAGTTCACGGTATCCCTTCCTTGGAGGTCTCCTACTGGTGACATACATTCATAGGATATCCTCATCATGTCATAAAATGGGCCAAACCTGGGAAAACTTGTGGCCCTATCATCATGATCCTAGAACTGAGAGTCCAATGTTAGTGTTGCTGGTGAGGTGGTTTGACCAAAGATAAAAGTGATATATAGTATATTTTCAAGTATCTAACATAAATGTGTATGCTGTGGATGGCAGTTCAGAAATGACATGCTATTTTGCGTTAATTCATAATGGAAATTTAAATGACGTTTTTTTGTTGCGTAAATATAGCCTGCCATAAGATCATAATTGTAAGATACGTGTGTACAATAGTTATTTACAATCAGTAACTCCAATTCAATATGATAAACTAGATTAGAAATAAGTTAACAATATACAACTTTAATTTTAAAGAGGCATCACATGATACACACATATTGATCACAGTGTATTTTCTTGGAAAGATTGAAATGGCAATAGACAACGAGGTGGCAAACATTTAGTGGCAATAAATTATATCATCAATATCTGACATACGAATAACAAACAAATACAAAATTGCTCCCCATCCTTCAGTCTTTTCATTAGATCCTCTCATGATATTTGGGGTTCACATCAATATGTCCATAATATGTCCCAAGTGCCACTTTATAATTCCAAAGTAGCCCACAAACTCGGTGTCCTTTCAACCATTTCCCGACCTAGGTCCAGGCTAGGTACTTCTCCACACGATTGCGGCTAGCATAATAGATTCTAATCGTTATAATCGGTTAGCAGGTCAGCTGCATAATGTGAACTCAAACTTAATCCTGTCTTCTCCAGTATGTTGGTACGCACCGGCAGACCTCCTCACTGAAGTAAAAACCTGATGCACAGCGCCGATTCCTCCGCACGTCACAAGGTGGTCCGTAGCAACTACAGTAGGGGAGGACAAAGACCATTCATGTTAAAGGGACATTTTAAAACAATTCATCATCTCCAGCACCACCCCAACATCAACATCAATTCCCCAACCTATGGAAAAATGTTGTGTTTCTATGTTTTGTAGTAAAAAAAGGAAGATGTGTTTCCACTGACATCATCGTCCAATTAGATGACTATTAGTAGACAATTAGTAGGCAAATAGTAGGCAATGCTCATAGTTGGTTAAAATCACGATGCACACCGAAGATGTCATTGAAAACACTTACGTCCCTCTATATATTTTACTACAAAACACAGAAATGCGCCATTTTCAGACATGTTAAGGTTGGGGTGGTACTGGAGAGGATGAATATGAAGTTGCATTTTTTTAAATTTCCCTTTAAATCATGTAATGTGCAGGAGTTTTAACAATATGTATAAAGACACATTTTTATTACTCAATTCTGGCATACTCTGTCTTTTAATATTTGTCCTATTAGGTACAACCTCTGACTCAGTATATGTCAATGGTATGGCATGGATATAAGGAAGTCCCTCAGGTGTCTGACAAAAACTCCCTCAGTTGGGGTCGAAATCAATAACACACATTTTCTTAGGAAAATTAACCTTTTAAAAACAGGAATCAACGAAAACGGATTCTCTTCTATCGGCCGTGTTCCCGACATTGGATCCTTACTGCAGATGGATAGTCATAAATCATATTAACGTGGTTTTACAAGGGGTCACCGAAGTGGTTTGTGGGTTGTTCCTTCAGGCAGGGGGAACTAGCAGTTAACTTACAGCAGTGAGGCAGTGAAACCTTTTATTTGCCAGTGAAATATGTTGTACTGTAACCAATGAACACCAAGCCCTTAACGAGGGCTCATATTGACTAACTGGCACTGGTTTAAGACCACAGGAGCAGAACTGGCAGCGTAACCTGAGTGAGATCACTGGTAAATGGGCAGCCCTTATTCCAGTGTTTTTATCGCAGTGTAATGTGCAGGACTGCAAGTTCATTTACAACCCTGGGCGGATTTGTGTTCACAGGACTTCTCTCCTTGCAGACTTCTAAAAATAAAGCAGTTGTCAGCTTTGAAATTAAAATGATTTATGTCCAATTTGTGTGTGAGGGCATCTGGAAAATGAACATGTATGACTACCAGTCATGCGATCTCATGTCACCAACATATATACACTAAAGGTATGTGGACACTTGCTCGTCGAACATCTCATTCCAAAGTCACGGGCATTCATATGGAGTTGGTCCCCCCTTTGCTGCTATAACAGCCTCCACTCTTCTGGGAAGGCTTTCCATTAGATGTTGGAACATTGCGTGGACTTGCTTCCATTCAGCCACAAGAGCATTAGTGAGGTCGGGCCTGGTTAAGCCTGGTTCGCAGTCGTCGTTCCAATTCTTCCAAAAGGTCTTCGATGGGGTTGAGGTCAGGGCTCTGTGTAGGCCAGTCAAGTTCTTCCACACTGATCTCGACAAACCATTTCTGTATTGACCTCACTTTGTGCACTGGGGCATTGTCTTTTTAAAATTGTATTTTATTCTTTTTTTTTACCCCTTTTTCTCCCCAATTTCATGGTATCCAATTGTTTTAGCTACTATCTTGTCTCATTGCTACAACTCCCGTACGGGCTCGGGAGAGACGAAGGTTGAAAGTCATGCGTCCTCCAATACACAACCCAACCTAGCCGCACTGCTTCTTAACACAGTGCGCATCCAACCCGGAAGCCAGCCGCACCAATGTGTCGGAGGAAACACCGTGCACCTGGCAACCTTGGTTAGCGCGCACTGCGCCCGGCCCACCACAGGAGTCGCTGTGGCACAATGAGACAAGGACATCCCTACCGGCCAAGCCCTCCCTAACCCGGACGACGCTATGCCAATTGTGCGTCACCACACAGACCTCCTGGTTGCGGCCGGTTACGACAGAGCCTGGGCGCGAACCCAGAGTCTGTGATGGCACAGCTGGCGCTGCAGCGCCCTTAACCACTGCGCCACCCGGGAGGCCGCACTGGGGCATTGTCATGCTGAAACAGGAAAGGGCCTTCCCAAAACTGTTGCCACAAAGTGTGAGGCACAGAATTGTCTAGAAAGTCATTGTATGCTGTAGCGTTAAGATTTCCCTTCACTGAAACTAAGGGGCCTAGCCCAAACCATGAAATACAGCCCCAGACCATTATTCCTCCTCCACCAAACTTTACAGGTGGCACTATTCATTCGGACAGGTAGCCTTTTCCTGGAATCCACCAAACCCAGATTCATCCGTAGGACTGCCAGATGGTGAAGTGTGATTCATCACTCCAGAGAACATGTTTTCACTCCTCCATAGGCGGCGAGTCTTACACCACTCCAGCCGACGCCTGGCATGGTGATCTTAGGCTTGTGTGCAGCTGCTCGGCCATTGAAACACATTTCATGAAGCTACCGACGAACAGTTTGTGTGCTGACATTGCTTCCAGAGGCAGTTTTGAACTCGGTAGTGAGGGTTGCAACCAGGGACAGAGGATTTTTACTCAGTACACGCTTCACCACTTGACGGTCCTGTTCTGTGAGCTTATGTGGCCTACCACTTGCTTCTAGATGTTTCCATTGCACAATAACAGCACTTACAATTAACTGGGGCAGAAATTTGACGAACTGACTTGTTGGAAAGGTGGCATCCTATGACGGTGCCACGTTGAAAGTCACTGAGCTCTTAAGTACGGGCCATTCTACTGACAATGTTTGTCTGTGGAGATTACATGGCTGTGTGTTCAATTTTATACACATGCCAGCAACGAGTGTGGCTGAGATAGCCGAATCCACAAATTTGAAGGGGCGTCCACATACTTTTGGCAATGTAGTCTATATAGTATAGCAGTTCATATGAGTTTCCCTGTGTGCAAATAGACATGTTTTTGAGTCCTCAATTGTAGTCATCAGTTAACATAATTCATATATTCCAGTGGTTTGCTGACATAATAACTCTTCACGTTCTATTTGAGCCCGTCATTCTAGCTTTGTTGGCGTCAGTGATAAAACACGCCACAGCTCTGGATGTGCGGCCGCATACATTCTCTTCGTTACCCAGAGTCTGGAAGCATGGCTCTGCTACACACCAGCTGGAGAGGGTTAGTCTTACACAGGCCATGTCATTTTAGGGTTTGGCAAACACAGCTGTGGTACAGCCTTGTGGCTTCGCGGCATGGATCTAACAGGACTTCTACCTAGGCTGCGTCCCAAATGGCACCCTGTTCCCTATTTAGTGCACTACTTTGGCCAAGAGCCCTATGCCCTAGTCTCGTCTCCAGTAGAGTACTGGGATCAACTGGAACTGGAATGCCATTAATAAGTCAGGAACGCTCCAAACCACACTCTCCTCTAAGTCACTTAGTCTCTTCTTTCCACATTGCTCAACGGAGGAGATGTTCATCCCCCCCTTCAGTCCTTCGTCTTGACTGGCTACCTGAATTACCAATGACTATGCTAATGTATATGGTCTGCTATGGAAATATGCTCTGAAAAGACCTGAAAAGGCTGTCCCGGTAGCAATTTGGAATGTCATCATCATCCCTATCCTCCATTCTTTACCTTTCTCCATGTCGTCCTCCTCCTCCTTTTCAACAATCCTTCTCATCCATCCTCACCATCACCATCATCATCATCATCATCATCATCAAGCTGTATTTACCTGCAGGTGGCCTGGTGGAACCTTTTGCCTTTCAGGAAGCACCTGTTGGGTGACTCGTTGCACTCGCAGGCACATTTGGTGCGGTTGAGCGGCTGGTGCTTGGGGCACGTTCTGGCGCAGGAGCACTGGCACGTGTCTTTATTGAAAAGCTGGTGCGGCCTACAGGACGATGGGAGCTTCTTACACACACACTGGCACGTGTCTTTATTGAAAAGCTGGTGTGGCCCACAGGACGATGGGAGCGTCTTACACACACACTGGCACGTGTTCTTATCCAGGTAGCGGTGGGGTCCGCATGCGCCCGAGGCCCGGAGCTGTCGCCTGCAAACACACTGACACGTCTCCTCGTCCAACTCCTTATCTGACCCGCAGACATCCACTTCAAACGAGTCTAGAGAGATACAGAGGAGGAGATTCGATTGGAATTATACTGAACAAAAATATAAACACAACATGCAACCATTTCAAAGATTTTACTGAGGTACTGTTCATAGGAAATTAGTCAACTGAAATAAATTCATTAGGTCCTAATCTATGGATTTCACGTGACTGTTGGTCACAGACCTTTAAAAAAAAAGGTAGGGGTGTGGATCAGAAAACCAGTCAGTATCTGGTGTGGATCAGAAAACCAGTCAGTATCTGGTGTGGATCAGAAAACCAGTCAGTATCTGGTGTGACCACCGTTTGCCTCATGCAGCACAAACCATCTCCTTCGCATAGAGTTGATCAGGCTGTTGATTGTGGCCTGTGGAATGTTGTCCCATTCCTCTCCAATGGCTGTGAGAAGTTGCTGGTAATTCGGCGGGAACTGGAACACGCTGTCGTACACGTCGATCCACAGCATCTCAAACAAGCTCAATGGGTGACATGTCCGGTGAGTAGGCACATTTTCAGCTTCCAGGAATTGTGTACAGATCAGGCTGAAACATGAGGTGATGGCGGTGGATGAATGGAATGACAATGGGCCTCAGGATATCATCACGGTATCTCTGTGCATTCAAATTGCCATTGATAAAATGCAATTGCGTTTGTTGTCCGTAGCTTATGCCTGCCCATACCATAACCCAACAGAGTGCCCCAATGCCATAGGGCACTCTGTTCACAACGTTGACATGAGCAACGACCTCATACACGTGGTCTGCGGTTGTGAGTTCGGTTGGATGTACTGCCAAATTCTCTAAAACGACATTGGAGGTGGCTTATTGTAGAGAAATGAACATTAAATTATCTGGCAACAGCTCTAGTTTACATTCCTGCAGTCAGAACCTGAGACATCTGTGGCATTGTGTTGTGTGACAAAACTGCACATTTTAGAGTGACCTTCTACAGCTTGTTGACATGCCACACCTGTCAAGTGGATGGATTATCTTGGCAAAGGATAAATACTCACTAACATGGAAATAAACACATTTGTGCAAAGAAATGTGAGAGAAATAAGCTTTTTATGCATAATATTATGGAACATTTTTGGGATCTTTTATTTCAGCTCATGAAACATGGGACATGTTGCACTTATATTTTTGTTCAGTGTACATTACAAAACTTTATTGCCCATTAGGTTTGCACAAAATTGAAAATTGGCTTTGGCACTCTTGGCATTGAAAGGATAAAAACAGACATAAAAACATACATTAAAAGCATAAAAACATTCACATTACACACATTTAGCATTTCCATGTCAGTTCACCATATTCTTATTGAGAGACCAGGGTTAGTTATATTTCCATTCAGTCAATTCAGGAGGCGCTTCCTGAATCGGAATGGAATTGACCCCAACCCAGGAAGAGGCAGGATGTGATCTGATCTGAACACATGCAGGTGTTCTAAAGACAGATGTGTTTTATATCCCTGGTTGCTATCATTTGTGAGTTGTCAGCACTTGTTAACAGATTGTGAAATGTTCTATTTTCGGCTAGTCGTCTGTGTGGAGACGTTGATGTTGTAACCCCCTGGATCGGATGGTATGGAACACTTTTCTCAAGAGCTTACAGATGTAGGATCTTAATTTGATCACCCTCTTGTTGTAGGAAATTCCCTGTACAGCAGGAAATGCAAACTCGTAATGTATTCAAGGTTTTAAAAGCTTCTAAAGTTTGTAATTCCCACTTAAAAATGTCCGACTTAATTTGCCCTAACTAAAAATGTATCAACCTCTATATTTGCTGTTGCTGCAGGATTATTTTCCTGCTGTGAGAAACTGGTCAAATTTAGATCCTGTATCTGTACATATGAAGAACATACCAGTATTCTGCAGACTTGAAAGCTAGAGAGGTTGTTTGACATCACAGCAGCAATCTATTGGAGATAGATTGAATAGAATGAGCATTCCTGCCCTAAATTCCTCACAATATATTTTCCCCCCAGTGGAGCAAACAGATGTTTTCTTTACAACACGGGCGAATAAACGAATGGGATATCTTCCAGATAGAGAGAGAGAGAGATTTGGCTGCAGTCAGGAACTAAATTCCTGTCGTTTCTGTGTTTATGTGTTTGCTGATGAACAGACCCAGATTGCGATGGCAACGCGTGGAGATGTTTACCACAGCGAGGTTTTCTAACCCTAACACATTAATGGACTGTTTGCTTGCATATGGGGCTGTTGTGGTGCTTCAGACAAAGAGAAAAAGACATTTCCACTTTGAACAAACTATCAATTCATAATTCATGAGCCTTTAGTGATTGATGCTATTCAATAACACATCCGAAAATTGGTCAAGTATCCCTTATGGGGTATGCTTGAATATGCATAATGTTGCACTGTGGTTTATCATGAATCATGAATCAATGTCAGTTGTCAATTATTGAGTTGCATTTACAGTAAATCATTCATCAAGTTTGGCTTGATTTGAAACGGTCCAACAACTGCGCAATCTGAAAATAATCACCACATTTTCAGTGGCATCCAAGTCAACTTTTTTCTTTTAACAGTTTTTCACAGAAGATTGACACTGTGCCCGCTGACGTCGACCGCAATTAACGATGTGTCGACGGTGTCTCTGTGATCGTCAGGGAGGTAGTGTACTGTAGTTAATGGAGCTAGAAAGGTCTCTCACGGATCTCCAGCTCCTCTGTCTTGGGTAGAGATCATTATAAGCCAATGTTCTGCTTATCTGAAGAGATAAGACAGAGAGACAGGCGGGAGTAAGGATCTAGCTGACATCCAAACTCTGGTTGATTTGCAGAGGGAGTCACCCATAACTACCATTACTTATGTGACTTATGAGATCACCACAAACCTTGAGACGTGGTAGAAAAAAATTAATAAACGTTCATTACCTCTTCACACACGCTCTCTCTTCTCTTCTCTTTCTTTCTCTCGCTCTACCTTACTCTCACTCTCATTTTCTCTCACTCTCACTCAATCACTCACTCTCTTCATGCAAGAGGATGTGACCGCAGAGAAATAGGAGCGAGAGCCCTCTATTAGTCATTAGTGACAACCCTGATGCAGTCGAACCAATGTCAAAAAAAAAACCCAGGTTTAGCTACCTCACCTCCCTCTGTGAATGATACCGCACTCTAGATGATGGTTAAATCCAGACGGACATTAACCATGGCACAATGACGTATCTGTCTCCCTTAAATCAAAGTCCTAATCCCCTATAGGAATAATGACCCCAACTGTATATTAAACAGGCGCTATAACTGTCCAGCTCTAGGGTTTTGGTGTCTGTTCCTCTGAAGACTTCAGTTGGTGTTTCATACTAACCTGGGGAGCCTCTGACTGCATAGCGGAGGCATTCTATTCCATGGTTGCGTCTCAAATGTGGCCATTTGGGATACACTGTCCCTGTAAGCAGAGCACGCATCTCTAAGCTTCTAGATCTACCTCTGATTGGGCCTGTCAAAGTTGATTAGTGTGAAGAGGAAACCCAAATCAGCTCTGCTGCTCTCATATGACTATTGCTATCAAGTCCTCCCGTTGAATTAGTCGTCTGTAATGTGGAAGATATAGGCCTAGCTAAATGTTTCTTTGGGTTCCATCAAATTGTAGAACATGGCAATGGGGTTGAATGATAATCAATGAGAAATTCAATGAATTGTCAGCCAGTAAATGTCATTGTATGACTGGACAATAAACCTACAGATGACCAACACCTTCTTTAATCTGGCAACTGCATGATAAAGCTGTGCTTTGTTCATAAAGTCAATATCAGCTGATGAAAAAGGGTGATCCCCCCCCATTAAACCAAATCTTGATGGCTCGATGTTCCCAATTTACCCAGACGCTTTTTAATATGAGTAAGTAAACTTTGAAGCCAAGGTCTGTTAAGAGAGATTAACTTTCATGCAACAACAGAGTTGTTTGATTGGCTTCCTGCTTTCAGTGCTTCACCGCCATCGATAAGAAACATTACTGTGCAGCCGTATTCATTGATCTGGCCAAGGCTTTCGACTCTGTCAATCACCACATCCTCATCGGCAGACTCAACAGCCTTGGTTTCTCAAATGATTGCCTCACCTGGTTCACCAACTACTTCTCTGATAGAGTTCAGTGTGTCAAATCTGAGGGTCTGTTGTCCGGACCTCTGGCAGTCTCTATGGGGGTGCCACAGGGTTCAATTCTTGGACCGACTCTCTTCTCTGTATACATCAATGAGGTCGCTCTTGCTGCTGGTGAGTCTCTGATCCACCTCTACGCAGACGACACCATTCTGTATACTTCCGGCCCTTCTTTGGACACTGTGTTAACAACCCTCCAGGCAAGCTTCAATGCCATACAACTCTCCTTCCGTGGCCTCCAACTGCTCTTAAATACAAGTAAAACTAAATGCATGCTCTTCAACCGATCACTACCTGCACCTACCCGCCTGTCCAACATCACTACTCTGGACGGCTCTGACTTAGAATACGTGGACAACTACAAATACTTAGGTGTCTGGTTAGACTGTAAACTCTCCTTCCAGACCCATATCAAACATCTCCAATCCAAAGTTAAATCTAGAATTGGCTTCCTATTTCGCAACAAAGCATCCTTCACTCATGCTGCCAAACATACCCTTGTAAAACTGACCATCCTACCAATCCTCGACTTTGGCGATGTAATTTACAAAATAGCCTCCAATACCCTACTCAACAAACTGGATGCAGTCTATCACAGTGCAATCCGTTTTGTCACCAAAGCCCCATACACTACCCACCATTGCGACCTGTACGCTCTCGTTGGCTGGCCCTCGCTTCATACTCGTCGCCAAACCCACTGGCTCCATGTCATCTACAAGACCCTGCTAGGTAAAGTCCCCCCTTATCTCAGCTCGCTGGTCACCATAGCATCTCCCACCTGTAGCACACGCTCCAGCAGGTATATCTCTCTAGTCACCCCCAAAACCAATTCTTTCTTTGGCCGCCTCTCTTTCCAGTTCTCTGCTGCCAATGACTGGAACGAACTACAAAAATCTCTGAAACTGGAAACACTTATCTCCCTCACTAGCTTTAAGCACCAACTGTCAGAGCAGCTCACAGATTACTGCACCTGTACATAGCCCACATATAATTTAGCCCTATCAACTACCTCTTTCCCAACTGTATTTAATTTATTTATTTATTTTGCTCCTTTGCACCCCATTATTTTTATTTCTACTTTGCACATTCTTCCATTGCAAAACTACCATTCCAGTGTTTTAATTGCTATATTGTATTTACCTTGCCACCAAGGCCTTTTTTTGCCTTTACCTCCCTTCTCACCTCATTTGCTCACATTGTATATAGACTTGTTTATACTTTATTATTGACTGTATGTTTGTTTTACTCCATGTGTAACTCTGTGTTGTTGTATCTGTCGAACTGCTTTGCTTTATCTTGGCCAGGTCGCAATTGTAAATGAGAACTTGTTCTCAACTTGCCTACCTGGTTAAATAAAGGTAAAATAAAAATAAATAAAAATAAACATTTTGTGGCTGGGGTAGAGAGGCGCGAGCCATGGGTTTCGTCCCAAAGGGCACCCTATTCCCTACATAGTCCACTATGGGTCCTGGTCAAAAGTAGTGCACTATAAAGGGAATAGGGTTGCATTTGGGACGAAGCCATGGAATCCAGTGCTCTGGGATTCTTTTTGAATTCTTCTGTCTCTCATTTGTTCTCTCTACTGCGTAGCCACGTCTACTGAAAAACAACTGCCATGTTGTGTTTTCATAGTGACAACTCACTGGGTGCTTTCAACATCTGCCTTAGAGAAAAAGTGGACTTGGGTTGTAAATAGTGTATGGGGATCACGGGTACGTTCTCACGTCACATTGAGTGGAGTGGAATGAGTTGTTCTCTTGTTGGTGAGTTGTTGAAGAGACTCAAGTGCTGGTCTGTGTCTCTGTGAGGATTTTGAGGGCTGTTGTAGAAAACCAAGAGCACATTGTCCTTCTCTGTGTCCGTTTTAGTTTCTTTATGATACTCTAGCATCATCGCTTCACTCTGTCACAGTCTTGTAAGAGAACATTAAAAGACAGTTAAATCGTGCACAACACATTCTCTTGACTCCACATTTCAATCCATACCACAACTAGGACACCCTCAGAACAGCCTATCTTAGTAATATTGAACTCAAAGAGAAACATAATTCACCACATTAAGAGGTAATTCAGTCTAATAAGCAGTAATTCAGCCTAATAACCAGTAGCTAATTCAGTCTAATAAGAGGTAATTCAGTCTTATACGCAGTAGCTAATTCAGTCTGATAAGCGGTAATTCAGTCTAATAAACTGTAATTCAGCCTAATAAGCAGTAGCTAATTCCGTCTGATAAGAGGTAATTCAGTCTAATACGCAATAGCTAATTCAGTCTGATAAATGGTAATTCAGCCTAATAAGCAGTAGCTAATTCAGTCTAATAAGAGGTAATTCAGTCTAATACGCAGTAGCTAATTCAGTCTGATAAACGGTAATTCAGTCTAATAAGCAGTAGCTAATTCAGTCTAATAAGAGGTAATTCAGTCTAATAAGCAGTAGCTATTTCAGTCTGATAAACGGTAATTCAGTCTCATAAGCAGTAGCTAATTCAGTCTGATAAACGGTAATTCAGCCTAATAAGCAGTAACTAATTCAGTCTAATAAGAGGTAATTCAGTCTAATAAGAGGTAATTCAGTCTCATAAGCAGTAGCTATTTCAGTCTGATAAACGGTAATTCAGTCTAATAAGCAGTAGCTAATTCAGTCTAATAAGAGGTAATTCAGTCTAATACGCAGTAGCTATTTCAGTCTGATAAACGGTAATTCAGTCTAATAAGCAGTAGCTAATTTAGTCTGATAAGCGGTAATTCAGTCTAATAAGAGGTAATTCAGTCTACTACGCAGTACCTAATTCAGTCTGATAAGCGGTAATTCAGTCTAATGAGCGGTAATTCAGTCTAATACGCAGTAGCTAATTCAGCCTGATAAGCAGTGGCTAATTCAGTCTGATAAGCAGTGGCTAATTCAGTCTGATAAGCGGTATTTCAGTCTAATAAGTGGTAGTTAATTCAGTCTAATAACCAGTAGCTCATTCAGTCTAATAAGCTGTATTTCAGACTAATAAACTGTAATTCAGTCTATTAACAGGTAATTAAGTCTAATAAGCAGTAGCTAATTCAGTCTAATAAGCAGCAATTCAGTCTAATATGTGTTAATTTAATCTAATAAATGGTAATTCAGCTTAATAAGCGGTAGCTAATTCAGTCGAAAAACGATAATCCAGTCTAATAAGCGGTAATTCACTCTAATAAGTGGTAATTCAGTCTAATTAGCTGTAGTTCAGTCTAATAAGCTGTAATTCAGTCTAATAAGCGGTAGCTAATTCAGTCTAATAAGCGGTGATTCAGTCTAATAAGTGGTAATTCAGTCTAATAAGCGGTAATTCAGTTGTGCAACAAGTGCAGTATCAGCATCAGTACGAGGGCCTACTCACCCGAGTGTTGTATCTGGGGCGGGGGAGGGGTGTCACGTTGCACCGCCATACATCTGCACAAGCGGTTGCTCCAGCTGTGGTTCTTTGGGCAGGTTTTATTGGCTACCAGACATCTGTAAGGGGAAAACAGTATTAGAAGAGGAGGAAACCGACAGACAGAGGCTGTTGACCAGAGCCATATGGGCCCTGGTCAAAAGTAGTGCACTATATAGGGAATAGGGTGCCATTTGGGTGCCAGTAGCTGGAGAGGGAATTCCTCACTTCATCGACATTCATTAACCTGGCCCAAACGACACTAAGCTATGTAGCATTTGATGTTGTTTTGGTTGTTGGATGAAATGTGACAGGGCTGGACTGATAGTGCTGTTTTAAGGGTTTTCAGCACATCTATCTTAGAGTGAGAGTGAATAAGCCAATTGGGTCTGATGACATGAAACATTTCTGCCCCCTTAAAGATAAGAGGGATGCTGATTGGCTGAGTTTAGACAAACAACCATCAAAGAGAGAGGACTCTCGGGAAGACAATGGAAAGCAATGGAAAAAAAGTAAGAAGAATATATTTGGTAGCCTAGTAAACATTGGTTAGCATTGGTAAGACCCTTCACTTTAGATTAGAGCTGCATTCACCTCTTCTTGAGCTTCCTTCCACTCCACATAGTAATACTTTAGAACGTAGCACTTCAATCGCCCTTGGATCTGTCAACGAAGATGATCATTTAGGGGGAGGAAAGTGAAAAGGATCAAAACCGGAGACACTGTCTGTCGCTATAACTCGAAGCACATGGTGAGGCTGGCACACACGCCACATGATTCTGATTCTGACTCTCTCTCTCTCTCTCTCTCTCTCTCTCTCTCTCTCTCCCTCCCTACTCACACACTTTCCATTGGCTTTCCATTGACAAAACACATTCGACAAATGACTGACCATCGTGGCCAGCGTGTTTCACACGCACATCTGACACTTGCCAGACCAATATGGGTCTATTTAGTTTTGACATTTCTGATATCATCCACTTCGAAGCCCAGTGCTTTGCTTTTTCTCATACTGTTACACATTAGGCTAGACCACTGCTGAGAGTCCAGTTGAAATCACATACTGGCAACCGACCCACACAGACTTTATCAGAGCCAGTGTCAGCTGCATCCATCTGCCTTGTTGCTCTGAGACAAACGCGCGGCTCGTGCTACAGTACAACCGCTGGCCAGTGGAAGCACGGCCGCATTCCAAGCTAAACTTGATTCTGGCTGCTTTAACTGCTGTGAAAGAAAAGGGATAGCTCTCAGCAGGGTGGAGTTGTGGAGTGAAATGTTTGTACTATCGAAGATGCATTTAAAACACTTCTATATAAGCTTCATATGGAGAAGGACTGTTGTTATGCGACATCTAACCCACATGAATGCAACAGCAGTAGAATTGCAAGAGCTTGGACACAAACATAAAATGGCAGTATATCCAGTTAAAATGTATTGAAGTGAATTGGTATTTACACTGAACATACTGAGGAGTATTTCTGTCTGTTTTACAACCCTTTTGTGGGGAAAAACTAATTCTGATTGGCTGCGCCCCTGATTGGCTGCGCCCCTGATTGGCTGCGCCCCTGATTGGCTGCACCCCTGATTGGCTGCGCCCCTGATTGGCTGCGCCCCTGCCCCGTCTTGTGAAATCCATAGATTACGGCCTAATGCATTTATTTCAATTGATTAATTTACTTATAGGAACTGCACTGAAAAGAGAACCACATTAGCTCCATTCAGCCTCTGAAGAGAGAGCCAACAAATAGCACTTAGCGCCTCTATGGGGGATCGTTGTTGTCATCCTTTCAAGAGGGGGGAGAATATGAATGGAGCAGGTGGGAACGGTAAAGAAAACAAGTGTATGAAACGAATGATTGTGTTTACTTTCCGGTGTGCTACACACCAGGGTAGGTGCTGTGCTAGAGCTGAGGTTTCCGCTGTAGCTCCTGGAACTCACACTTGAAGCTTCATGTGTTTAGGTGCAAAAATGCTAACAAACTCTACTACCCTCAGCATGGAACATTCCTAAACAGTTTGATAAAGCTGCGTTCGACGCACACTTGCGTAACTAGCCACCGTACTGTGAGTGCATGCAGGTCTAAGGCTTTATTCGACGTGCAGTACAACTGTGTAAAGTGTTACAGTGCATTCCGCTGGTCAGTGCAGTTGAAAAGGCATCCGTAAGGGCAAACCCACTGTTAAAAAAACGGGCCTCTGGTTCAGTAATATATCCTTTTCTATAACTCTGTCCTGAGGAAATGCCAACCATACACAAGCTGTGCGAGAGGCAAACTAACGGCTTGACAGTGGAACTTAAACTTTTTTTCTCCATGAAAATGTAGACCATTTGTTTCCTCATGGAAGTGAAAAAGCAGGTCTTACCCTTCTCTTGTAGTGATTTATGACTCTCCCCCTCCAACTCAACCTCCGTCTCCCCCCCAGTCTCTACATCCGTTTCCCCCTCTGCTCTGGCAGTTTGATTTAAATGGTCCAGTCATGGCAGGCAGCTCAACAAACGACCAGGGCATCACCCTCAATATCACCCAAATATCAGACCTGATCTGTAAAATATCACCCCAAAATCAAACCTGATCTCTAATATATCACCCCAATATCAGATCTGATCTCAAATATACTGTTACACCCCAATATCAGACCTGATCTCTAATATATCACCCCAATATCAGGCCGCCAATCCCTGCCCCGAGAAGCACCCCCTCACCTTTGCACCGAGCCCCACTGAGAAAGTGGACAGGTGTAACAGCTAAGGTTACCCCCTATCTGCGATTGATTGAGCCCCCTTTGTCGGGGGGGGTGAGGGAGTGAGACAAGTGGCACGGTCAGGGGTTTATCATACACAAACGTTCAGGTAGGCCTGGGAGTCAGGGAGGGAGGCATGAAGCCTCCTTCACCTTCCCCATCTCACGTTCTTGCCCTCTCACCTCTTTCCTTCTCTCTGCCTTCTTCTCCCCAGGTCTAAGATCATCCTGTCTTTAAATGGAGGTCCTGTCTGGTATGTGACCCTGTTATAACATTCTGTCAACGGAGGGCGTTGGGGTGAGTAAGGGGGATGGGCGGACACTTTTATTATGGAAATCCCCGCAATAATAAAATTTGTCAGGCCTCTTTGAGGTCAGAACCTCTGAAACTCCAAAAACATATCTTAGACATTCCACAATTGGTGTGCTAATCACAGTAAGCATCCATACGCTTGAAAGCAGGGGCGCTACTTTCGTTTTAGAAGTGGGGGGGACATAATTCACTACATTTTTTTATCCAGTCAGACAAACACTCCAAACAGCTTACCCGACCGTTCGGCGGCATCCGCATGGCCCTAAAGCACACAGTTGCCTTGTTTTGTATCACATTCCAATGATAACACTGTGGGGAGCAAAAATGCCATTTCAGAACATGTCCCCCCCCCCGTCCCCGTCCCCAGTGAAAGTTGTGCCCCTGCTTGAAAGTGAAGAGTGAGCTTAGTCAACCTGATAACAAATTACAGTTAGTGGTTAGAGCACTTCAGAAAAAATGAACTGTTTGGAATTCACAAATGCATTTGTTTCAAATGCAACAATGGAAACAGATGTTGGCTAAATTAAAGTTTTGTGTTGATTATATACGGAAAACAACAACATATCCTTTTGACTATTTATTTGAAATAAAAGCTGCCATGAAACGGCTCAGTGGCAGCTCTACACGTTTGAGGGACTGTCAATGTGCTTTCAATCACCATTCACGCAGTGGCTTAAGCAGACACCACATTCATGAGGGCTGAAAAAATAATCAAAATCACCCTCCTGGCATGTTTGTGGCTTCGTAGGAAGACACGTAATCTGATTAACAACACGTGCACTGTGCACCTTTCGTAACACACAACAGACGTGTCCGTTTAGACAGCCAAGGTGTCACCCCCCCTTGATAATACATAGGCTGGGGTAATCCCAGGAACATGTTAGTTCTTCTTCAGCCAGGAGACTTTGCTGCATGTGATTTGATTAATATAGTACAACTACTGTCTATAATTCACATCGGGATGGGATTTGTATGTGGTATGTGCAGACCTCTGGTATGTGTTGTTTTGATTCATATAGCAAATAAAATACTGTCTATATTTCCTATGAGAAATGGATTGGTATGTTCAGGGCCTCCTCTGGAATGTGATGGATTTGAAATGAATAATAACTGTGTGCATACAATAGAAGGTAGACTGTGTGTTAGGTTGCCATCCACCTGATTTAGTAGCTTTTCTTATGTTAAATTGATCTGGTGATATAGAGCATCACTGTACATAATGTTATATTTTATAGCTCTGCAGTCTTGGCGGTACCTGCTGCATTGTCCTTTCCTGCTCCAATTTATGGCACAGGTCTACAGAGTACGCACGTCAGCATTCCATATGCCAAACGTCCTCTTCTTGAATAGGTCCCCCATTAAATGTCCATCTGTAAAACTAGCTACGCATCTGTTGCAAAAAGCCTTCATCTTTCAGAGTAGAAAGACTAGCTTCACTCAACATTTTACCCACACATACTGTACAAGCTCAAGCAAAGATATTTATCTTTTAAAATGGGAGGAACAAAGCTTCAGCAGCACATCTGTGTTACGTCTCTTGACATCAAGCGTTTTATTGGCACTGAGTTTTTTTCCCCACCGCCTGACGGACAGCCGCACGCCAGGATAAACGTCATCTTAGATAACGGATGGGGTGCCCTTTGAGCTCCTCCTCGCTCCTCTCGCTCGGGTAACGGCTAACTGTTTATCCTGCGGTATCCCAGAGAGAGATTTTATTTTCATTACGCCTGTGAGTAACTCCCAAATTCTCCATCCCAAAGAACAAGCAAGGGAGCGAGAAACTCTTAGCCAACTTTTCGTAATTATTACCAGTCTTTTCACCTCACACACACTCTATTATTTGACATTTGAGGAATTGGGATGACCTTACACTCTCAAGTTGAAAGCATTTCTCTTCATTCTGAAGAGTAGCTCATCTCTCTAATGGTTTATTATGTCCAGTATGTGTGAGGGCAGAGAGCTCCTTATTTGGCACTTCTTAGCCCTGGGTCTTGATAAGTAACATTAGACCACATTGTGTTAACGGTGGCAGCCTACAGACTACTATATGATCACGAGATGTTGCCATTCAGACAACAGCATTCTCCGTAGGTTTTGATACGTGTCTATTTATATGACGACAGAACTGGACGACCATTCCGTAGCATCTCCTTGTGATTTTTCTACTCATATCAATAGGTGAGATCCTTACACATGTTGAGAGACCTGTGCTTGTAATGGTCTGTGTGTCCTGAGCATTCACAACAGTTAAGAGTAAAGGTCCATGGAAAAGAACCGCAGAGAAACAGACCAGAGAAAGATCAGAGCTCTACTACTGGACCCACGGGTCTGTTTCAGTCTTTATATGCCCTCACAGCTTAATTTGGTCCTATTTCTGTGATCCAGAATAATTCTGGGGATGGATTGGTCTAGACTAGACTCCATTAGGTCACTTTTAGATGTTGTATACAGCTTTAATGCCTCTATATCCGCAATCATAACATAAACTGTTGCTGCTATGTAACCATACCCCCACTAGAGCTACAGGCAGAAAGGAATGGTGGAAAGAGACACCCCTTAGTGTCAAGGCAAAGAAGAAAAACACAAGGGATGTGTCCCAAATGGCACCCTATTCCCTATATAGGGCACTACTTTTGATGGAGCCAAATGGGCCCAGGTCAAAAGTAGTGCACTATAAAGGGAAAAGGGTGCAATTTAGGATGCATACTAGCAGAACAAAGTTCTGCTCGCCTTAGGAACATATCTGCTTTTTCTTACGCGAAGCGCTGAGCGATGCCTGGCTATGTATGAGAGAGAGAGAGCAGCTTACTCGCCGAGGGATGATGCGTTTTCCCCTTCCCCTGCTGTAAAATATCACGTAATAATAAACTGGTCTGCTGACTCGCTCTGGAAGGATAGTTCTGACAACTCCAGGACCAACTCAGGGTCTTAGGGGACGAAGGCTGATCATTTGTCAACTTCATTCCTTCTGAAATAAGACCTTTATTCCATCATTTGATATGTAGTGATGTCACAGCCAGATATCATAGGCATCCTGAATATGGACTCTCAGCCTTATTTGACTTAATCCTTATTTTACCAGGTAAATTGACTGAGAACAGATTCTTATTTACAGCAATGGCATAAAGAGGACCAGGCATTTCAATTAGTCACGTCAGGTAAGATTCGTCAGGTAATGCTATCCTGCTACGTCAGGTAATGCTATCCATTAATCACACACAAATAAACTTTTCCATACCAAAAACACCTACATTGTAATTCATTGTGCTTCAACCTATCCTATTGATTGGCCCCTATGACACGGCTCGTGCAAAACAGCCTTGTAGCATGGCTCATATCCTGCCATAGATCTTTCAGCCAGGTAGTCACGACCTGGACCTCTGGTCTCCATCCCAAATTGCACCCTATTCCCTATGGGCCCTGGTCAAAAGTAGAGCACTATAAAAGGAATAGGGTACCATTTGTAACGCAGCCCTGGATCTGGCTGTAGCAGGTCTCTCATCTGGGATCGATCTGCAGCTCTCTCTTGGCAATACTGTCCTCCCTGGTCGGTCACAACAACACCACAGCTTTAGGACATGGAGAATATTAGGGCTTACAGATCAATGGTGTTCCAATTGCCATTGCATTGCTAGAAGAGAGTTTTTCACCTTGGGGAATGAGTCATTTCTCGGCATGCCGGCGCATGTCAAGAACGGACGAAAGGCTAATCCTTCAGTCTGTGGGGTTGACACAAGGGCAATAAACATTTACACTAGTCGCACTGTAACAGCGCAATGCCGAGCAGAAATAGAGAGCAAGATCCCTTGTTAGTACACAAAGCGCACGTATGAGACTTACAGAGATTTACAATTGATCTAAACGTGTCACATTAGGGACTATGAATTGACAGTACATGACATCACAAGGCCAGTGAACACGTCGGTTGGTGTTGAGTTTCTTATTTCGGTTTGAAATGAGCCATTCAATTTTGGGGCGAGGAGTTTTTCCTGAACACGTAAACTGAAACAGGTCAAACTCTGGGCCCTTGTTGAGTATACCTAGGCTCCAGAGTTATACATTGGGCCTGAATTTTTAGCTATGAGCTCATTGTCTATAGTATATTCTAAGTGTTTATGGAGTGTTGCTCTTAAGCCTGTTTGCTTGCCTTGTGCAGCCCTGGTCTTGCTCTCCTCTCCCTGGGGTGTTGACAGGCCGTCCCCACCCTGCTGCTCCTTATATCACCACTGTTACTGCTACTGTAAGTGCTACTGCTACTGTTAGTGCTACTGCTACTACTAGTACTACAGCTACTACTACTGCTACTGCTTCTACTACTACTACTGCCACTACTGATACTAGTAGTGCTACTGCTACTAGTAGTGCTACTGCTAGGGCTACTGCTACTAATACTGCTACTGCTTCTACTACTGCTACTACTACTGCTACTGCTATTACTACTGATATTACTAGTGCTACTGCTACTACTAGTGCTACTGCTAGTGTTACTGCTACTGCTACTACTACTGCTACTGCTACTACTAGTGATACTGCTAATACTAATGCTACTGCTACAACTGCTGCTACTTCTACTGCTACTGCTTCTACTACTGCTACTGCTACTGCTACAACTACTGATACTACTAGTGCTAGTGCTACAACTACTGCTACTGCTATTACTACTGATAATACTAGTGCTACTGCTACTGTTACTGCTATTGCTTCTACTACTGCTACTGCTACTACTGCTGCTACTGCTACTGCTACTACTACTACTACTACTACTACTACTGCTACTACTACTGCTACTGCTACTACTACTGCTACTACTACTACTACTACTACTACTGCTACTACTACTGCTACTACTGCTCCTACTACTGCTACTACTGCTACTACTACTATTATTGCTACTGCTTGGTGGAAAACCTCTAGATACATGTACCCTACTGTAGAAGAAGGACTGCTCTAAGTCTGGTGGAGGCTCTGGAAACAATATTGTCTCCTGACTTGTTCTGATTTAGCCAAACAACAGTTAACTCTCCCACCGCTCCCAGAAAACGACTGTATGAAAACACGGCTTAATGTACAGTACATGTGGGGGCGTGAGACTGGGGGCCGGGCTAGGTGTTCGGGTCCGGGGCCAAGTCTACACTCCTCTGCTCCTCTGACGTAAACACAGCAGACAGACAAGACGAGGAGCTGTCTGTAGATACATCTCCCGTGTAACCTCTTGCTCACGATATACTGCAGTTTTCATAAGTTGAGGCAGGTTAAGTTATGCTTCTGGACGTTTACTGCCGGAGTAGCAACATCTCATCTTTACATCAACCAAGTGGGTGCTGCACAGGTGTGTGTATGATTGAGGAAATGACACTAACTCTAATTATGTAAAAGTGATTTCAGGTCTGGTGACAGAAACGCAATCCTTTAAACTGTCCTCATTCCACGTAGTGACTATGGACTCAGTCCATAATGCTCCACAGTGCACTGCCCTGCGTAAATGGAAAGTTAATCACGGTTCACTGCTGGGATTTCCTGTAGTAGCACCTCTTATATCAACACACTGACAGGAAGCCTTCACAGCACAGGAACAATAGGTGTCCACACTAAATTGGCCAATATGAACCTCTATATCCGTTCAAGGGAAAATACTGTTGCTGTACAACATAAGGCAACCTCCCACTGTATCCAAAACACACACAACCCTTTCACCACATATACTCCCAATAAAGAGAACCACAATCCAGGAACTGACTGGAAAAACTGAGCGAGTTTGTTGGAACGGGGGACTTTTGGTTAGCATGCTGACAGCGGAGACGCTATCCTAAGTTTCTTGGTGCGGGAACGAGCTCTTTGCAAGCTTAAATACATCCGCAACATCTTGCAAACTGTTCTTGAAGTGTATTTCCTGTCCTGTGGTGGACAATGCCTCCTTCTCACTTTCTGGGCATTTGGAAAAGTCCCTGTGACAGATATCTGCTAGAACACTTTGAGCAGTTAATTCAGCAGACCCAATGTACTGGATGTGAAAACACAAGGCATAGACTGGATTAGAAATCCAGAAAAAGGCACTAGAAGAGGCCTATATAAGAAGATACTTTACAGAACCTCTCCTACTATCACTATTACCCCTAACTCCTACAGGGGTAGGAGCAGATCAACATAGCTAAGTTAGAGGACTGGATTAAGAAAAGGAACACTTACTCTGGTAGAGATCGTCGTATGATGGAGTGTACTTGTCTGTAGGCGTCCAGTTTGGACAGACAATTGCACACGGTGTGGTTGGCAAAGCTGATAGTCACTAGGTTGTTATTTGTACTGCTGGAAACTGTGATTTCAAACAGCTAGGAGAAACAGAGAGAGAAAATGAGTCAAGTAACAGATAGTAGGACTTTTAGACAGTTTTCTTTAGTCACCATAATGGTGAAACCTACAATGAATAGTGGTTTTCAGACATTTATGAGAGAAAAAAATAATAATTATCAAGCAACTGACAGAGATAATAGTACTTTGTAGAACCTGTATTTGTCTAGTTGATGTCACAGCACAACCAAACTTGATGATCAACCTTTTGCCACAGTTTCTTTGCAGCTTTCTAGTCAGGACCATTTGAGGGTTGAAGATTAAATCTAAAAACAACCAGATAAGTGAGGCTAAGAATGGGGCATGTTGTGCAACTCTAAATTCGCAGACCACTGACACACAACCACACTGTGTATAAACTCTCTAACCACAACTACAGACAACATTGAAGTGGACGGGATAGCAGCCATGAAAGAGGGAATGAGGTAAGAGAGCTTGTTTTTATGAGTGTCGGCAGGAGCTTTCTGTATCACGCCTTGATCAATTAAACACTATTCATTGAGGTTACTCAGTCCTAGGGCCGCATAGGGAGGAATAGAGTAGACTCAAGCAGTGATTGAGAGTGAGTCTCTGAATGGCCATTGGCCTCCAAAGCATGAATAGCAAACAAACGTCTCTGTGACTTGAATCCAGACTTTTCTTCCCTTCAACGTTTCAAGTCAGTCCACATTCACTCAAAAAAAATAACAGGCCACTCAATGAGGACTATAGTCCTTTTGGATGATTAAAACTGACCTAAGCAATCGCCCCGATCCTCCACCTGGCAGACATGTTACCAAGGCAGCCCAGTCTGATTAGTCTCAGCACCTTGGCATGGGCTTTGGCGGAGGCCATTCCAGCTTCCTTTTAAGAAAGCAGTAAAACCTGACAAATGCCCCTGCAATAAATACTGCAACCCTTATCCCAATACATTGATGAGGTTGGGAATGGTTTATACGTGAGGGGAATAGCCAGGAATAGCAAAAATACTGTAATGACGGGATGATCTGACCCCCATGCCCTAACGTCGCCCCAGAAAGTCCTCCCTGGTGACCGGGAGGGGTGCTTCCCTACCTTCCCCTACCTGCCCCTCCTTCCCATCCACACCCGGCTCCTTACAGCCGTGTTTATGCACTTACACTGCATCACACACACCCCCCCACCGCTCTAAAGACAACACACTAACCCCTCGTTAGGCTGGCAACGTACATGAGAGAAATTCCTTAAGGTGTCTTGATGTACTGTACCTAACAATGGACTCACATCTAGGGAAAGAAAGTGAGCACTACCCAAGAGCTGTCTTAAAGAACACTCCCACTGTACCCACAGAATAGTTAATTGAGGGCAGAGGAAAGAAATGCTTAAGATCAACTATCCGTAAAATCAACTAGCGATGCTCAAATAAAATAAAATAAAATGTTATTGGTCACATACACATGGTTAGCAGATGTTAATGCGAGTGTAGCGAAATGCTTGTGCTTCCAGTACCGACCGTGCAGTAATATCTAACAAGTACACGCTTTTAAAGTTTTGCCCACAAATTTTCTATAGGAAGGGTGTCAGGGCTTTGTGATGGCCACTCCAATACTTTGACTTTGTTGTCCTTAAGCCATTTTGTCACAACTTTGGAAGTATGCTTCGGGTCATTGTCCATTTGGAAGACCCATTTGTGACCAAGCTTTAACTTCCTGACTGATGTCTTGAGATGTTGCTTCAATATATCCAGCTAATTATTTTCCTCATGATGGTATCTATTTGTGAAGTGCACCAGTCCCTCCTGCAGCAAAGCACCCCCACAACATGATGCTGCCACTCCCGTGCTTCACAGTTGGGATGGTGTTCTTCAGCTTGCAAGCCTCCCCCTTTTTTCTCCAAACATAACGATGATCATTATGGCCAGTTCTATTTTGGTTTCATCAGACCAGAGGACATTTCTCCAAAAAGTACGATCTTTGTCCCCATGTGCAGTTGCAAACCGTAGTCTGGCTTTTTGATGTCGGTTTTGGAGCAGTGGCTTCTTCCTTGCTGAGTTGCCTTTCAGGTTATGTCGATATAGGACTTGTTTTACTGTGGATGTAGATACTTTTGTACCTGTTTCCTCCAGCATCTTCACAAGGTCCTTTGCTGTTGTTCTGGGATTGATTTGCACTTTTCACACCAAAGTACGTTCATCTCTAGGAGACAGAACGCGTCTCCTTCCTGAGCGGTATGATGGCTGCTTGGTCCCACGGTGTTTATACTTGCGTACTATTGTTTGTATAGGTGAACATGGTACCTTCAGGCGTTTGGAAATTGCTCCCAAGGATGAACCAGACTTGTGGACGTCTACAATTGATGATTTCTTTTGATTTTCCCATGATGTCAAGCAAAGAGGCACTGAGTTTGAAGCTAGGCCTTGAAATACATCCACAGGTACACCTGCAAATGCTTCAAATGATGTCAATTAGCCTATCAGAAGCTTCTAAAGCCATGACATAATTTTCGGGAATTTTCCAAGCTGTTTAAAGTCATAGTCAACTTAGTGTATGTAAACTTCTGACCCGCTGGAATTGTGATACAGTGAATTATAAGTAAAATAATCTGTCTGTAAACAATTGTTGTAAAAATGACTTGTGTCATGCACAAAGTAGATGTCCTAACCGACTTGCCAAAACTATAGTTTGTTAACAAGAAATTTGTGGAGTGGTTGAAATCAATTTTTAATGACTCCAACCTAAGTGTATGTAAACTTCTGTAAACTTCCAACTGTACATATAAATATATGTAGGAGCGATGACCCGTGCGGCATAGGCATGATACAGTAGATGTTATAGAATACAGTATATACATATGAGATGGATAATGTAGGATATGTAGACATTATTAAAGTGGCGTTGTTTAAAGTGACTAGTGATACATTTATTAATTTCCATTAATTACATTTATAAAAGTGGCAAGAGATTTGAGTCTGTATGTTGGCAGCAGCCCCTCTATGTTAGTGATGGCTGTTTAACAGTCTGATGGTCTTGAGATCGAAGCTGTTTTTCAGTCTCTCTGTCCCAGCTTTGATGCACCTGTACTGACCTCGCCTTATAGATGACAGCGGGATGAACAGGCAGTGGCTTAGGTGGTTGTTGTCCTTGATGATCTTTTTGGCCTTCCTGTGACATCGGGTTGTGTAGGTGTCCTAGAGGGCAGGTAGTTTGCCCTCGGTATTGCGTTGTGCAGACCGCACTACCCTCTGGAGAGCCTTGCGGTTGTGGGCGGAGCAGTTGCCATAACAGGAGGTGATACAGCCCGACAGGACAGGATGCTATCGATTGTACATCTGTAAAAGTGTTTTCGGTGACAAGCCAAATTTCTTCAGCCTCCTGAGGTTGAAGGGCGCTGTTGCACCTTCTTCACCACACTGTCTGTATGGGTGGACCATTTCATTTTGTCTGTGATGTGTACACTGAGGAACTTGAAACTTTCCACCTTCTCTACTACTGTCCTGTCAATGTGGATGGGGGGGTGCTCCCTCTGCTGTTTCCTGAAGTCCACAATCATCTCCTTTGTTTTGTTAACGTTGAGTGAGAGGTTATTTTCCTGGCATCACACTACAAGGGCCCTCACCTCTTCCTGTAGGCCGTCTCGTCGTTGTTGGTAATCAAGCCTACCACTGTAGTGTCGTCTGCAAACTTGATGATTGAGTTGGAAGCGTGCATTGCTACGCAGTCATGAGTGAACAGGGAGTACAGGAGAGGGCTGAGCATGCACCGTTGTGGGGCCCCAGTATTGAGGATTACCAGGCTGGAGATGTTGTTTCCTACCCTGACCACCTGGGGTGGCCCGTCAGAAAGTCCAGGACCCAGTTGCACATGGCGGGGTCGAGACCCAGGGTCTCGGGCTTAATGATGAGTTTGGAGGGTACTATGGTGTTAAATGCTGAGCTGTAGTCAATGAACAGCATTCTTACATAGGTATTCCTCTTGTCCAGATGGGATAAGGCAGTGTGCAGTCTGATGGCGATTGCGTCGTCTGTGGAACTATTGGGGCGGTAAGTAAATTGGAGTGGATCTAGGGTGTCAGGTATGGTGGAGGTGATATGATCCTTGACTAGTCTCTCAAAGCACTTCATGATGACAGAAGTGAGTGCTTCAGGGCGATAGTCATTTAGTTCAGTTACCTTAGCTTTCTTGGGAACAGGAACAATGGTGGCCCTCTTGGAGCATGTGGGCACAGCAGACTGGGATAGGGATTGATTGTATATGTCCGTAAACACACCAGCTAGCTGGTCTGAGGGTGCGGCTAGGGATGCCGTCTGGGCTTGCAGCCTTGCGAGGGTTAACACGTTTAAATGTTTTACTCACGTTGGCCACGGTGAAGGAGAGCCCACAGGCTTTGGTAGTGGGCCATGTCAGTGGCACTGTATTGTCCTCAAAGCGAGCAAAGAAGTTGTTTAATTTGTCTGGGGGCAAGACGTCATTGTCCGCGACGAGGCTGGTTTTCTTTTTGTAATCCGTGATTGACTGTAGACCCTGCCACATACGTCTCGTGTCTGAGCCGTTGAATTGCGACTCCACTTTGTCTCTGTACTGACGCTTTGCTTGTTTGATTGCCTTGCAGAGGGGATAGCTGTATTCGGTCACGTTTCGGTCACGTTTCCAGTCGCCTTGCCATGATTTAATGCGGTGGTTTGCGCTTTCAGTTTTGTGCGAATGCTAATAGTCACAGTGGGTACAACATCACGCTTGAGATTTTCTGGACTAACAATGTAAGAAATAATACATAAAAAACTATTTACTGCATAGTTTCCTAAGGACCTGAAGCGAGGAGACCATCTCTGTTGGCGCCATGATACTGCAGGCCGCGTAAAGTAAAAGTCAGGTAAACTGTTTATTAATTAAGTTCATCTTAACTATTCAGCGAGTTAATCTGTCTGACTGACGGACCTGTCAAACACATGAGTTGGTGGGCATAAAATAAGGTGGACATAAAATTTGAGGTATCTAGAGAAACTTTTGATTGGCCATTAGTTCTGGTAGTGGAAATCAAACAGTAGGCCTACAGACCAACCCACCTGTCCACAGACAAATCCGCCTGGCTACAGACAAACCCGTCTGGCTACAGACAAACCCACCTGTCCACAGACAAATCAGCCCGGCTACAGACAAACCCGCCTGGCTACAGACAAACCCGTCTGGCTACAGACAAACCCGTCTGGCTACAGACAAACCCGCCTGGCTACAGACAAACCCGCCTGGCTACAGACTAACCCGCCTGGCCACAGACCAGCCTGCCTGGCTACAGACCGACAGATAATCCAAAGGTTGTGGGTGATGTCAGGGGGAGTAGACACAACAAGCTAGCCTTTCTCTGGGGATACCCAGTAGTAACATGAGTCAGTGGTTTAGCTATGAGTCTCCAAGTAAGCCTATCAAATAGTCATGGGAGCTGTAGTTGGGCTTGAAATCAATCAAATCTGTATGGACAGAATAGCATGGAAAATACATGCTTAAATTTTCAATCTGAATCCAATCAAACTTAGTTTGTATCCAACCACCAATGTTTAACAAGTAGTTACGTTACCAAACACATGTAGGCTATATTACTTAGCTGTGTTATTGAACTGCAGGTTTCAATTTCATTCTTGGTGCTCTGCGTCTTGCTAATGAGAGCTATGTAGAAATATAGAACCCTTTGGATGGAGAACATATGTTTTATCTGCATAGATCAGGGCACACCAGCACTCAACTGAATTGTACAGACGGGTCCTAATCTAACATCTATGCTCCCCCAGTGTCTCCTTGAATGTTGACACATACTTATTCTCTGACGCAAACACAGCATAAACAGAGACATCAGTTACTGTACCACACAGAGCAGAACCCCCCCCCCCCACCCCCCCACCCCACCCCACCCCACAGCAGATCACATCTCAGGGCCTTATGAGTCTAGTTCACTGGTCATAAAAAACACTACACTGTTGATTTGCACGAAAACAATTGCTCAACTATTACGGTATTTTTTTCTGATCCCCTAAAATAGAGATTCAAATATATTGATGGTCCATGTTAATACTATACAAAAAAAATGTGTTAGGGCAGAAAATATTATAGGAAAAGCCCTTAGGTTCCCAGGGGTGACCAGGATTAAGTCACGTAGGTCATTGAGCTACACTTACAGAGGCTGTGGTAAGTCTCCATAGCAACATTAGCAGTCTAACAACAGTTGAAATGTTATGGCCTTGACCAGGAGGACTCAAACTCAAACCCCTGACTGTGAGCGTGTCATGCTTTAAATCACACAGACTCAGAACAGCCAGGCTGGGGTCAGCCCACCCAAAATAAGTGGACAATTAAAAGAGGCCTAGCTGCTAATAACTCCAACACACACAACCTCGCGGAAGAACCCCCTGCCTGCCGTTTACCCCCTGAATCAAGGTGGGACACTGAGAATGAACCCCTTACTGCCCTCAGTCTAGTAGAGAAAAACTAAGCGCAGGCTTTAAAGAAGCTATAAGCACATCAGAGTACATCCAATACGTCATTGGAATTTCCACAGATCACACTCAGTAAAAACAATGCGTTGTTTTGGCATTTTCATGCAAATCAACTAAACCATTTCTAAATCATATGAAGCAAGGCTTTAACCCAACTCCAGTCCTCAGGGGCCTGTGTGTCTAACGGTTTTCAGGTCTTGCCGTTCAACTAGTAAAATGATGATCTGTGAGTGATCTGTGGTCAATCAATGACTTTGATTGATCGATTAAGCCCCTGGGGACAAAGCAAACCTGACGATACTGTGGCCTGTGAGGACTGAAGTTGAGTACCGCCGCTGTTTAAGAACCCCACTCCAACATACTAGCCAACACACACACGCACACTCGCGCACACACACACACACACACACACGCACGCACGCACACACACCCCCACCCACACACACACCACAGTCCACCCCTCCCTCTTGCGGTCCCCCAGGCTGTGTGTAACTCACCGTCTTGCTGATGTAGGAGGTGCTGATGTTCAAACACTGATGCGCCTCGCTGTTGCAGCAGCCCCCACATCTGTAGACAGACACGCAGGGTGGTTTATAGAAGGTGTTTGTAGCCGCCCCAAACTCTTTCCCCACATCTAAACAAACTTCTCGTGGCATGCACTGGGTCTTTTTCCACTCTGACTCAATACCTGTTGGATGCACGTTGAGAGAATCAGACAGGAAGACCAGAGCATTAAAATGACATCATCATTCGACAAACCATGTATTGTATTGCACTTCCTGTATTGACGTCAGTCAAGGTAAGTGGCCAATCAAATGTCTTTTATTTTTTAGGTGATATAAATTTGTTTGCTAAAACTAAGCACTGATCTAATTGTTTGTTATAGTCAAGTGCTACTATCCTACAAGGTCAGTTGGTCAACATCCAACGAATCTAGACAGGCCAAACAGTGACAGAAAAAGCATCTCCTGAAAACAAACACTTACTTTTCAGTGTGTCAGGGTTGAAGGGAGCACCAGCGTACGCCGGCAGTTCGCTGCGCGACCGCGTTTCCGTGGCTGTGTGTTCCCCTCTCAGGGGGAAACGTGCGCCCCGCTTCGACCGGCAACTGAGCACGCTGTAGTAGTTAGGGTACACTATCCTCATCAGTTCCTCAACACTGGCCACGGAGCGCAGCTGCTGCTCAAGGTCTGGCTCCGACGGCTCCTGGATGGAAAGAACAGAGAGACCATATAAGGACTGATGTACTGGTACCGTTATCGCACATTAAGGACTGGGGAGAAGACATGAAGGTTGTTTGGTTTGAGGAGACCTCCCACAATAGTGTGGTGAATGATACAGACAGGGTTCACGAGGAACTGTGTTACCAGAGTCAACTCAGTCGGAGACAATATTATGATCTGGTGAATTGACTTAGATCTTATTGTTATTTGTTAGGAGGAGGAAGAGTGTTTAGAAAGGAATCTCATGGTGATGGTTTTGGCTCACGGACATAGACATACATGTCACTAACTCCCTAGAAAGTGCAATAAATGCTTGTTTAGCCATATTGAGCCTTTTCATTGGTTGGGTTCTGCTGTGTGCTGGTCTTTTGGATTAAACCATTTCAATTGCATTGGTAAAGCATTTCCTGTCGGCCAACAAAGATGCAGTGGAATCAGGTGATATGCATTTTACATACAGTCTTATCCAGAGTGACTTACTGGAGCAGCTAGGGTTAAGTACCTTTCTCAAGGGCACATCGACAGATGTTTCACCTAATTGGCTCGGGGATTCGAACCAGCAACGTTTCAGTTACTGGCCCAATGCTCTTAACCGCTAGGCTACCTGCCACACTGTATGTAAGCTATTTGAACAATAAGCCACTCATTCATTCACGGACTGCAAACCAGGCCTTAGTAGGCTATTGTACTTGTTGATCTGCCATGACCTGCCATGAATCAGTTCAATCGACTAACTGTGTTAGTTTTACTATTCATTCCAAAACATAATTCTCGTTCAATGCTGAGAATCCCTTTGTATTGTGCTGCCTTTAACAGTTGTATCAAACCACAGACCAGTATTGAAATGAAAAAAATAAAAAGGATAACCACAAATAGGTGCGGAGTGAACGATGAAAAAATCCTTTAACGTACGGGCTAAGACATGATTAAAATACACCAACACGTATCGGTTACGCCTTCGGGGTGTCTACACAGTGGAGAGGCAGGCCAATACTGTCTGAACGGGTAGGGAGGCGCTACTATAGCTAATGACCTGTTCTCCTTCAACAGTACAACCAACCCCTGGAAGACATCTGTATCCGAATCGTCTAGGACACCTTCAGCACCCGGTCGTCCCTCACCGGCCAAACCATTGACAGGCTGCTTACTCAGTAAGCCGAGCAGGGTGTTAAACGCGGCCCGGGAGTTGAGATCTTGAGCCGAAGCAGCGTCCGCAGTGAGAATGCAGCCGTGCCTCCCCCTCTCCCGTAACCCTCCCTCCACCCCGCCACTCCTTGGGGGATACGAGTTTGCAAAGTGTGAAAACATGAGCACTGTCTAACAGAGTGTACAGGAGTCGCCGATGAAAAGTGATACTGCTGCCTGGAACATTCCAGGAAACATGCCCAGTGACCCTCATGAGTCATGACTGATCACCCCCGATGATAACCGAAAAAGAGAGAGAAAGAAAGAGAAAACCTCCCTCCCTCACATTCGTCTCCCTTCAAGGTGTCAAAAAGCGAAAGTTTTAAAAAAAAGGGGAGGATAAATGTTTTTTTAATTTCGGACAGACTCTATCTGGGTAATTCATCATAGTTTATTATCAAAGACCGAGCTGGGATTATTAAATAGACATTACATTTTATTCTGTGCTGACAACCATGGATATGTAAGGTTCTTGACTCTAATTTACAGAGAACACGTCTCTTAAATGCTTGGCTTGGAGAACATGATAAATTATAAATACACATGACTCATATGTTAGCCTTAAAGCTTGTGGGATGTTGAGTGTTTTAAAACACGTTGACAGGATAGGCAAATTCAACAAAGACATGAACCATTATGTTTTCCCTAGTTGAGTTGTTTCCAGAGAAGGTTACTTAATAATATGTTGATTTGTCTAGTTCATCTTGTCTTCGAAGATGAGCCATGCGCTGTTTGCAAACATTTCACCCAAACGACAAGGAAGTGGGTTGAACTGAAAGGGGACGTGCTTTGCAGTTCGTAGACAATTGACAGATTGTAAACATACTGGCTGTATTATTCAGTCCAGGGAATGCTTGTTGGACTCTGATACCCTCCAAGGACACCGGTTCAAGCCTTTGATTTGATATCAGATGTCATGACTTAATAAACAAGGCAGAGCAGATAACGGGATGGAACAGCAGTTCCATCTTTTACTCCTGTGTCGCCAACAGTTAACTGACAATACGACCTCAGCTCCTCTGTAATTGACATGATCCAGAAACAAAGAGAGAAAGAGCTTGACCTTTCTATCAGGTTAAAGTGGAACCTTAGAGTCGTTCATATATTGGAATCTATAGTGTACCGCCTGTACAGCGGGTGATGCTCAACTCTGGTCCTCTAGACATGGACCATCTCTCTCCCAAGCACTGCTTCCTCAACAAAGTATCAGTTGAAGAGGTAGAATTCAATTCCTTGTAGGAAGCGGCCATTTTCCCCTTGATTTATTCAGGAAACTCAAACACCAGAGAAAGCCTGAACAAGACTATTGTATTAGACTCCTTTCATGTGTTAGTTGTCAATGGTTCTAGAGATAACACGCAATGGTCTGTTTCCTACCAGAAACAATAGACACTGTGTGTGTGTGTGTGTGTGTGTGTGTGTGTGTGTGTGTGTGTGTGTGTGTGTGTGTGTGTGTGTGTGTGTGTGTGTGTGTGTGTGTGTGTGTGTGTGTGTGTGTGTGTGTGCGCGTGCGTGTGTGTGTGTAAGCTTATTCACACCTTGGTCCACCCTCACGTTCTTTCACTAGGGAAAGAGGCATCTGACGTCTTAAATCAATTTTAAGTAAGACAAAGGCAAACAATGAACAAACATATCTCCAACTAAACATTCCGTTTAACTAGAAATATAACCTATTGTTGTTTTACTATTGACTTGGGAGCACAGAGTACAGAAGACCAATATGGAAACACAGAGTAAGGATCCACAGTGGAATGCATCCACCAGGCAGTAGACACTTGACAGTATAGTACAGTAGAAAGGCAGAACATTTGATAGGTAGTCCTTTCCTGCAGTCAAATGACCTAGTGGCCTCATGGGTGGACTGTTATTATTATTTTTCATAATTAATACACTTTTGTTTTTAAATCACGGCAATAATTCCGGTGTTTCTATGTCAAACAGTTTTGTTATATTTCAGTCTATTTTGATGTATATAAAGTATATTATTGGGATGCAAACTCAAAATGTAATACATTTCAACTCTATATCTGACATGGTACAGGTGTCTTCTTTAAGCCCATAACCATGTGTGTGAGGTGTATACTTTGTTTCAAAGTAGATTTGTTTAAGACTACCAAGAAACACTGTGTGACCTTGATTTAGCCCCCTGCAGTAAAAAGCTTCAAATGAATCACGTCCACCACAAAACACACCACTTTCATTTGTTCCATGCAGTTCAGAACTCTGCCAAGCAATCCCACTGATGACACTTACATTAACTACTTTTGACTAGGGTTCATGCGGTGAAAGTTGGAAGTCACAGGATATGAATGACCGCGCGGACAGACATACAGTCCGGATAAAAGAATGTTCAAAATGTAACACATAAAACCTCAGCCAAAGTTCATTTTTGTCAGTCTTGGTCTTCATCCAAAATGGCACAGTATACCCTTCATAGTGCAGTAAAGTAGTGCACTATAGAGGGAATAGGGTGCCATTTTGGACGAATCTCTGCTGTTAGTGAAATGCACTGCCACGGGCACAGGAAGGTGAATGTATGACTGAGGGATGGTCATGGAACAGTATTGCCACACTACAAGCAGGCACAGGAAATCCTCCTGACCACTATGACAGTAATAACATGCCAGTGTGGTTTAATCATCAGCATGTGTGGTTCCAATTACCAAGCAAACATAAAAGCTGTTGTCTTTGCACTTGAATGACCTCTTAACAGTATTGCAAATTTAACTGACTTTCAATTGTTCAATTGACACCATTAGGAGGGAGTGGCTAGGGCCAGGAGTTTTCCCTGACCATGTGATTTGACCAGGAAAAACTCCAGTCCCTGGTTGCATAGATTACAACCAGGGCTGTGAGATTCCCCTAGTCAGGGAAAATGGACAATTAAACAATGTCAAGATGGAATCATATGCGTGGGAGTTACTTTCTGTAACGAACAGGAGAAACCTGTGGCCGAAGTGATGGCCTCAGTACTGAGTTACTGGAAGGCTGCTACATCCTATACTGTACAGTACGGCTCTAGGTATTTCCTATGATGACAGGTATAAACCACAGCCTGAGCCTGGGCTGGACGGTGAAGGAGCAGTGTGTGTGCTTCCTCTGACTAAGCAGAGCAGAGCAGGTTTATGGGTACCAGGCAAGCCCCCGTCCCCCCTCCCCTCTAAGATCCGGGATCCAGCAGCCCAAAACGATCATCTCAATCTGAGCCTGGAATTCCTCTCTTCCCTTCACCTGCAGGGCCAGGGATTTAATCCGTGTTGCCAGGAATCAACTAGAATCTACCTCTTCAAATATATTACCATGAATGTATTGCCATGTATATGATACTGTATGGTCCATTTGTATCTGTTTTACACTGCCTAAAGACGGAGCCTGATGTCATGTTCTGCATTAGAGTGACATTTAGTGAGCCAACCGCCTGACAAGATTTTTCCATTCCCAAAAGTGATGTCATAATCAATAAAAACACAGTCAAAATCCTGCCAAAGTCAGACAGTGACTCATCGATATTGCAAAAATAGTGAATTAAAGATTTCCTAATATGTCCAAACCGCATAATCTAATGATATGAGTCATATTGAAAGTAAAATAACCGATTGAAAATGGTTCCCTTAAGAACAAACAAGCATCCTGGTTTGGAAAAAATGCTATAGCAGTGGCCAATAGGTAATAGGTCTGATAGTTACTCAACAAATTATTATAACCTACATTTAGCTAGGCAAGTCAGTTAAGAACAAATTCTTATTTATAATGATGTATTTGATGTCAACGGAGTGACAGGAAAACCTCAAACTATTCCTGTCCTTAACTTGTGATAGTAACTTACTCTGTTAACTCCATCCAACAATTTAAAACTGAATAGTCTTCGACTTCCCAAATAAAAGTATTTTTATTTGAAACCAAACAAAGAATTGTATTCGCTGTTGTACATCAGGACAAAACTCACGAAACAGATCCTTTAAAACCAAGGCATATCCTCTTTGGGTCAAGTCAGATCCAACATTCAGTCATCTGTAGTTTGATCTGACGACATTATGTTATAGCCCCAGATGTGAAACCACTAAATATTCAAACCAAAACAGATCCATGACGAACCGTAATATCTCTGATGTCTGCATATCATCCACGGTCTGTACATGAGGAGGAACCATTACTGCTAAATGGGGATAAGAGATTATGGAATGGCATGTAGCCAAAGGCAAGGTGGAACAGAAGGCTGCTAAAGTAGGATATGGTATTTTTCTCCATAGCCTGATCCCACTACTAGCTACCTGCACAAACACAGGAATTACACGTGTAGCATCTGTTACAGCCATTACTTTGATCCATATTTATTAGACCCTCAGGACCAGGCATAGAGACCGAGAACAGGTTGTAATGGACCTAGAACAGGCCTAGCTACAGTAGGACAGGACAGGCTTAGAGACAGAGAACAGGTTGTAATGGACCTAGAACAGGCCTAGCTACAGTAGGACAGGACAGGCTTAGAGACAGAGAACAGGTTGTAATGGACCTAGAACAGGCCTAGCTACAGTAGGACAGGACAGGCTTAGAGACAGAGAACAGGTTGTAATGGACCTAGAACAGGCCTAGCTACAGTAGGACAGGACAGGCATAGAGACAGAGAACAGGTTGTAATGGACCTATAACAGGCCTAGCTACAGTAGGACAGGACAGGCATAGAGACAGAGAACAGGTTGTAATGGACCTAGAACAGGCCTAGCTAGTGTAGGACAGGACAGGCTTAGAGAACACTGTACTGAGGAAACGGACCTAGCCAGAACCATATTCATATATCTACATATACAGTTGAAGTTGGAAGTTTACATACACATCATTTTGTGGGGGTGCTTTGCTGCAGGAGGGACTTGTGCACTTCACAAAATAGATGGCATCATGAGGGGAAAAAATGATGTGGATATATTGAAGAAACATCTCAAGACATCAGTCAGGAAGTTAAAGCTTGGTCGCAAATGGGTCTTCCAAATGGACAAAGACATACTTCCAAAGTTGTGGCAAAATGGCTTAAGGACAACAAAGTCAAGGTATTGGAATGGCCATCACAAAGCCCTGACCTCAATCCTATAGAAAATGTCTGGGAAGAACTGAAAAAGCGTGTGCGATCAAGGAGGCCTACAAACCTGAGTCAGTTACACCAGCTCTGTCAGGAGGAATGGGCCAAAATTCACCCAACTTATTGTGAGAAGCTTGTGGAAGGCTACCCAAAACGTTTGATCCAAGTTTAAAAATGTAAAGGCAATGCTACCAAATACTAATTGAGTGTTCGTAAACTTCTGACCCACTGGGAATGTGATGAAAGAAAAAAAAGCTGAAATAAATAATTATTTCTACTATTATTCTGACATTTCACATTCTTAAAATAAAGTAGTGATCCTAACTGATCTAAGACAGGGAATTTTTACTTGGATTAAATGTCAGGAATTGTGAAAAAACGGGAGTTTAAATGTATTTGGCTAAGGTGTATGTAAACTTCCGACTTCAATTGTATACCACTCCGGACGTAGCTACAGTAAGACAGGACAGGATTAGAGAGCACTGCACTGGGGGAGCTGGCCTAGCTACAGTAAGTCTGGACAAACACCAGACTCCACTGACCTAGCTATAGTAAGTCTGGACAAACACCAGACTCCACTGACCTTGCTACAGTAAGACAGGACAAACACCAGACTCCACTGACCTTGCTACAGTAAGACAGGACAAACACCAGACTCCACTGACCTTGCTACAGTAAGACAGGACAAACACCAGACTCCACTGACCTTGCTACAGTAAGACAGGACAAACACCAGACTCCACTGACCTTGCTACAGTAAGACAGGACAAACACCAGACTCCACTGACCTAGCTATTGTAAGACAGGACAAACACCAGACTCCACTGACCTTGCTTTAGTAAGACAGGACACACACCAGACTCCACTGACCTAGCTATAGTAAGACAGGACAAACACCAGACTCCACTGACCCAGCTACACAACACAAACACCAGCTCTGGATGGCTGAGCAGACTCCCACCACAATATAGATGGAAGGAGTTGGAAGGGGAAGAGAGGGCCCCATGCACCGCCATGCCTCCATCCATCTGGTGTGCAGGGTTAGCCAATATCAGGGATATCTGTCCTATTCTACTGATATGGACCCGAAATGAACTGAGATACAAATCACCATGTAGGGACCGCTCAGCAGACCTGAACCCAGACAGACCGCAGGTTTCATTTGAATAATGCTATTCATCACTAATCATTTCCTGGGCTGCATCTCAAACGGCACCTACTCCCTTTTTAGTGCACTACTTTTGACCAGAGCCTTATGGGAACCCTGTCATCACTGGGTGATAGGGTGCCATTTGGGATGCAGACCTGGCGTGATTGAAATGTCTCCCGGTAGGTAGGAAGACTCCAACAATTCCTCATGTACATCACGCTACAGCTCATCCCAAGGCCAGCATCATTCCACCCTCCTTCTTCCACACTCACTCACCCACTTGCCTTCTTCCTTGGGGGAATGGCTTTGCCATTCCTAGCGCTAGAGCTGCTATAGTCATTAGATGTAAAACTTGCACTGTGCAAAGTCTGAGCAAATAAAATATCATAGTCAGTGTTAATGTACATAGTATAGGATTAGCCTTGAAAACCCCAATAAACTATTATTGAGTAATTGCCCAGATACAATCAGCTTTGCAGAAGAACTTGGAGGAAAAGGGATTTTGAACACTGATCTTGTAATCCTCAACTGGCTTCCATTTTGTCACCCTTCCTCCTTGACAGATTTGCAGATTCGTTTCGCAGATATCTGACAGACATGAGGGATGTGTTTTAGTGGGATTAGACATGTTTATCTGTGAATGGCTGCTTGCTTTAGGGTTTCTGCGGAGCAATAAAGCAATCAGCTCAGCCTATTTATCTGGCTCTATAGGACCACCGGGAACTAGAGCCTGATGTAGCATAGCCCACCTTCTGAGCTCCCCTTCCAGGGTGTTCTGCCTGGCCGACTTTACATCCCCACACATCAGCCTCCAGCCTCCACTGGGTTAGCTAGCCTGCACTGGGTTAGCTAGCCTGCACTGGGTTAGCTAGCCTGCACTGGGTTAGCTAGCCTGCACTGGGTTAGCTAGCCTGCACTGGGTTAGCTGAAATGCACAAAAAACTACTTTTGATGTACATTTGACAAAAGCTAGATCCATTCAAGCCATGATCCCAACACTGGTCTACCAATGCATGCTCTTTCCAACTTAATCTCAACTTTCAAATACTGCAGCAGGTTGAAGGGCGAGAGAAAACCTCAAAGTATAGGACAGGAGAAAACATGTATCTTACATGCTGTTCTATGCTAATTGTCCTCGTTCGAGTCTGAGAGTTAACCTGTTGGTTTCTCTTGAAAGGGCAGGTCCTGTATGTGCAAATCCTTGAGATACACTTGAATAACTTGAATTCCGTGTATTGTCAAGAGAGAATTGTGTGAAAATTTGAACTACACTCACAGATGTCTAATTGTAATTGTTTTCACAGAGCAGTTGGAAGCGCTAAGCTGATACAGTACAGAGGGAGCCCGCTCCCCAGAGCTCATCGCTTTTAGCGGTATTGGCCGCGAGGGCATTACGTCACGACTTGTTGTTTTAGCGCTTGGAGTGCTGCGGTTGCACGCTGGCAGTCGTGGTGTAAGCTGACTTAGGAGCGCAGAGCCGTGTGTGTGTTGTTGTGTGTGTGCTTGCGTTTATGTGTGTGCACTCATTTGTGAGTACGGGTGTGTCACTGTCGTAACTTCAGACCAGGCATGCAGCTCACACTCCTCTTCTAAACAAACGTCTTGCCTCAGTGAGTTCTCGATTAATCAAAGACTTCTAAGCTAACCTGTTGTCTCCAAACCAGTTTACAGATAGTCTATATGCACACTCTGCTACTCCTGATGAGGAGACCACCTATCTAGCCCTCTTGTTTAGTCACGGTGTCAGTGCATTCAGAGTTACTGGGGCCCCTAAACATGTACCCATGACAAACAGGGAAGCTTGTGAGGACCCTTTGCTTTCTGAGGGGTATGACAAGCAGAACAATAGAGATTAGTCAAACAGAACAGTTGATTGTGAAACTTGTAACGAAAGTCAATCAAATTGGTGTACCCACTGAAATTATCACTATGGCGGACTTCGTATGTCACATGTACCATGACAGGCTTAGGTTATAAGGCAGTAGACAGAGAAATTATTGGTTGAATTCCATTTCGAAAGTAATACTGCCACAATCAAGAGATACTATCTACTATGACCCTGGGTCTTCTCCAGTCGACCGGTAAATCTTTTCCCTCTGACTGCACCGTTCCTCTGTTTGAGGTCCAGGACATTTGAAATGAACCCTTTCTTTAAGCCGGCAGAGCTTAAAGGAAACCAGGCTAATAATGAATGGGGGATTTCTCCTCTCTCTGCACCTCTACCACCTTTGTGCACTTCCAAATGGCAAGTCCGTATGTTGGCGGTATGAATAAAACCGCCAATCACCTCGGTTCTGTAGGGCTGCATTTAAAGGCGCGTGCACAAAGTCAACGCAGAGAGGCCAAGAGTTTAGGAGGAGAGGCTACGAGGTTAAAGTCCACATCTCCTCCACATCTCATTCTCCTTCCCTCTCTAGGCTCTCTCTTTTCTAATTAAACTTCAGCTGATGGATGCTCTTCTACGCTACTGTTTGAGAAGTGGTAAAACACATGTATGGGATTAGATGTACTTCCATATGTGAACAGAACAGGCTGAACAGGGAAGAGAAGAAATGAGACGGGCTGAAAACTGGTGCAGTTATGAAAGGCAGATCTCGTCACCTGCTATTGATGTTTTCCGGGACCATTGTGGTCTCTGTAGTCTAGTGTGGTCTCTGTAGACTATTGTGGTCTCTGTCGACTAATCAAATCAAATGTGTATTATTCACATGCGCAGAAGTAATTAAAGAGCAGCAGTAAAAAATAGCAATATATACAGGGGGGTGCCGGTACAGAGTCAATGTGTGGGGGCACCGGATAGTTGAGGTAGTATGTACATGTAGGGAGTGTTAATTAAATGACAATACATAGATGACAACAGAGAGTGGCAGTGTTGTGGGGGACGGGGGGGGGGGGGGGGGGGGGGGGGGGGGGGGGAGTTGGCAATGCGAATAGTCTGGGTAGCCATTTGACTAGATGTTCAGCAGTCTTATGGCTTGGGGGTAGAAGCTGTTTAGAAGCCTCTTGGATCTAGACTTGGCGCTCCGGTACCACTTGCCATGTGGTAGCAAGGAGAACAGTCTATGACTAGGATGGCTGGAGTCTTTGACAATTTTTAGGGCCTTCCTATGACACCGCCTGGTATAGAGGTCCTAGATGGCAGGAAGCTTGGCCCCAATGATGTACTGGGCCGTTTGCACTACTCTCTGTAGTGCCTTGCGGTCGGAGGCCGAGCAGTTGCCATTCCAGGCAGTAATGCAACCAGTCAGGTTGCTTTCGATGGTGCAGCTGTAGAACATTTTGAGGATCTGAGGACCCATGCCAAATCTTTTTAGTCTCTTGAGGGAGAATAGGTTTTGTCGTGCCCGCTTCATCACTGTCATGGTGTGCTTGGACCATGTTAGTTTGTTGGTGATGTGGACACCAAGGAACTTGAAGCTCTCAACCTGCTCCAATGCAGCCCCATCGATTAGAATGGTTGACGTGCTCGGTCCTCTTTTTCCTGGAGTCCACAATCATCTTTGTCTTGATCACGTTGAGGGAGAGGTTGTTGTCCTGGCACCACACGGCCAGGTCTCTGAACTCCTCCCTATAGGCTGTCTCGTTGTTGTCGGTGATCAGGCCTACCACTGCTGTGTCATCGGCAAATGTAATGATGGTGATGGAGTTGTGCCAAGCCATGTAGTTATGAGTGAACAGGGAATACAGGAGGGGGCTGAGCACGCACCCCTGAGGGGCCCCTGTGTTGAGGATCAGTGTGGCAGATGTGTTGTTACCTACCCTTACCACCTGGGGGCGGCCCGTCAGGAAGTCCAGGATCCAGTTGCAGAGGGAGGTGTTTAGTCCCAGGGTCCTTAGCTTATTGATGAGCTTTGAGGGGACTATGGTGTTGAACGCTGAGCTGTAGTCAATGAATAGCATTCTCACATATGTGTTCCTTTTGTCTAGGTGGGAAAGAGCAGTGTGGAGTGCTATAGAGACTGCATCATCTGTGGATCTGTTGGGTCAGTATGCACATTAGAGTGGGTCTATTGTTTCTAGGATGATGGTGTTGATGTGAGCCATGACCAGCCTTTCAAAGCACTTCATGGCTACAGATGTGAGTGCTATGGGTCGGTATTCATTTAGGCAGGTTACCTTAGTGTTCGTGGGCACAGGCACTATGGTGGTCTGCTTGAAACATGTTTGTATTACAGACTCAGACAGGGAGAAGTTGAAAATGTCAGTGAAGACACTTGCTAGTTGGTCAGCGCATGCTCGCAGTACACGTCCTGGTAATCCATCTGGCACTGCGGCCTTGTGAATGTTGACCTGTCTAAAGGTCTTACTCACATCGGCTGCGGAGAGCGTGATCACACGGTCTTCCAGAACAGCTGGTGCTCTCATGCATGTTCCAGTGTTATTTGCCTTGAAGCGAGCATAAAAGTAGTTTAGCTCGTCCAGTAGGCTCGTGTCACTGGGCAGCTCTTGGCTGTGCTTCCCTTTGTAGTCTGTAATGGTTTGCAGGCCCTGCCACATCCGACGAGCGTCAGAGCCTGTGTATTACGACTCGATCTTAGTCCTGTATTTACGCTTTGCCTGTTTGATGTTTCATCAGAGGGCATAGCGGGTTTTCTATAAGCTTCCGGGTTAGAGTCCTGCTCCTAGAAAGCAGCAGCTCTAGCCTTTAGCTCAGTGCGGATGTTGCCTGTAATCCATGGCTTCTGGTTGGGGTATGTATGTACGGTCACTGTGGTGACTACGTCATTGATGCACTTATTGATGAAGTCAATGACAGATGTGGTGTACTCCTCAATGCCATTGGAGGAATCCTGGAAAATATTCCAGTCTGTGCTAGCAAAACAGTCCTGTAGCTTATCAACTGCTTCATCTGACCACTTTTTTATTGATCTAGGTACTGGTGCTTCCTGCTTTCATTTTTGCTTGTAAGCAGGAATCAGGAGTATGGAATTATGGTCAGATTTGCCGAATGGAGGGTGAGGGAGAGCATTGTATGTGTCTCTGTGTGTGGAGTATAGGTGGTCCAGAGTTCTTTTCCCTCTGGTTGCACATTTAACATGCTGATAGAAATTTGGTAAAACTGATTTAAGTTTCCCTGCATTAAAGGCCCCGGCTACTAGGAGCTCCGCCTCTGGGTGAGCGTTTTCTTGTTTGCTTATGGCGAAATACAACTAATTCAATGCTATCTTAGTGCCCGCCTAAGACTGTGGTGTTAAGTAAACAGCTACAAGGAATATAGATGAAAACTCTCTCGGTAGGTAATGTGGTCTGCAGCTTATCATTAGATACTCTACCTCAGGCTAGCAATAGCTCAAGACTTCCTTAGATTTTGTGCACCAGCTGTTGTTTACAAAAATACATAGCCCGCCGCCCCTTGTCTTACCAGACGCCGCTGTTCTATCCTGCCGGTACATCGTATAACCAGCCAGCTATATGTTGATATTGTCGTCGTTCAGCCATGACTCCGTGAAGCACAAAATGTTACAGTTTGTAATGTCCCGTTGGTAGTTTAATCTTCCCAATAACTCATCCGTTTTATTGTCCAAAGATTGCATGTTTGCAAGCAGAACTGACGAGAGTGGGGGTTTATTCGATTGCCTCTGGCCTCTCTTTCTCCGCCTCTTCTTCACGCAGATCACTGGGGTCGGGGCCTGTTCCCGAGTGAGCCGTATATCCTCCGTCAGAGTAGTGAAAGAGAAAAAGGATTCTGCTAGTCCGTGGTGAGTAATCGCAGTCCTTATGTCTAGAAGCTATTTCCGGTCATAAGAGACGGTAGCGGCAGCATTATGTACATTATGTACAAAAATAGTACAAAAATAAGTTACAAACAACGCAGATAAATGAACAAAAAAACACAATCGGTTGGGGGCACGTACAACGTTTGCCTTCTGCTCCGGCTACATCTTACTAGCGTGGTCTCTGTAGAGTTGCGCGGTCTCTGTAGAGTTGCGCGGTCTCTGTAGACTAGCGTGGTCTCTGTAGACTTGCGCGGTCTCTGTAGACCAGCGTGGTCTCTGTAGACTATCGCAGTCTCTGTAGACTATCGCGGTCTCTGTAGACTAGCGCAGTCTCTGTAGACTAGCGCGGTCTCTGTAGACTAGCGCGGTCTCTGTAGACTAGTGTGGTCTCTGTAGACTAGCGTGGTCTCTGTAGACTAGTGCGGTCTCTGTAGACCAGCGTAGTCTCTGTAGACTTGTGCGGTCTCTGTAGACTATTGTGGTCAGTGTAGACTAGCGTGGTCTCTGTAGACTTCTGCGGTCTCTGTAGACTAGCGCGGTCTCTGTAGACTAGCGTGGTCTCTGTAGACTTGTGCGGTCTCTGTAGACTATTGTGGTCAGTGTAGACTAGCGTGGTCTCTGTAGACTAGCGTGGTCTCTGTAGACTAGTGTGGTCTCTGTAGACTTGCGTGGTCTCTGTAGACTAGCATGGTCTCTGTACACTAGCGTTGTCTCTCATCTTAGCTGTTGTGATTCTGTTAGAATTTGTCTCCCATATGAAATTGGTCCCATTTGTCCAGCTTTGAAATGCTGCATAATATGTAATATCTCGTTCCAGAAGATATTCTCAAACACTAAGATGTTATCATAGCAAAATTGCTTAAAATCAAGGACCATGACCATGTCTAGCACACATTTCTGACTACAGAGAGTTGGATCTGATTATCTAATCACCACAGAAAAACAAACTGGGCACCTTTCACGTTCTCTTTAATCTGCTTTCATTTTCCTAGTCAGAAAAGACCTGTTGTTGAGAGGCAGGATCAGCATAACAATGAGAAACAGGTTAAATGTTAACACCTGAAGAGCTCAGGAGCACCGCTTTATACAATGTCTGCTACCAACAAGTAGCCTGAGCTGAGCCTGTTCACGATGCATTCTAACCTCATTGACCCCCATTCAATCTCCCCACTGCACAAAATGGGAGTTGGGAGTCTTGTATATCCTTTGTGAGTCTAATCCAACTCTTTACTCTTCAGTCTGAAGATGTTAGGTATACTAGGAACGTCAAGCGTTCAGCCTGCTGCACTGACTCTACGGACGCTCCAGTCTACAGCGCCTGGTTCAATTGTGCTTAGGAACATTTTTTTAAGTATCTCTAAATGGTTCAGCTCGTGATAAATATTTGGAATTATTGTAAAAATCTGTGTTTGCTTCATTTACTATAATAAATGTCCTATTTTGCCATATCTAATTAATCATTAAGAGTCTATTGACACACACCTACATCAATCTAGGTAACATAATACAGAAATCCCCATCAAAATGTGTCTTTTTAAGCTACAGGCTCAATTCACTGAACGTGTAAAAAATGAGGAACACCTGCTGTTTCCATGAGATAGACTGACAAGGTGAATCCCTATTTGATGTCACTTGTTAAATCCACTTCAATCAGTGTAGATGTAGGGGAGGAGACCTGTTAAAGAAGGATTTTTACTTTCCCTTGAGACAATTGAGACATGGATTGTGTATGTGTGCCATTCAGAGGATGAATGGGCAAGACAAAAGATTTAAGTGCCTTTGAAAAGGGTATGGTAGTAGGTGCCAGGCGTACCGGTTTGTGTTAAGAGCTGCAACGCTGCTGTGTTTTTCCCTCTCAACAGTTTCCTGTGTGTACCAAGAATGGTCCACCACCCAAAGGACATCCAGCCAACTTGACACAACTGTGGGAAGCATTGGAGTCAACATGGGCCAGCATCCCTGTGGAACGCTTTTGACACCTTGTAGAGTCCATGCAACTCAATATTAGGAAGGTGTTCTTAATGTTTTGTACATTCAGTATGTATATATTTAATATTTATTTGACCTTCATTTAACTGGGCAAGTATAGCTTCTATTGCTGTGTTACTTTCTCTGTATTTCTCGTGTGTTTTCTTACTTTTTGTATCATTTCCTTAACATTATTTTCCCTCACCTTGATATTGATTTGCTGTGAAGTAGCTCGCAAGTAACCATTTCAGTGTACCGTTTACCACCTGCTGTCTCCTGTGCACGTGACAAATAAACGCTGAAGCTTTGCAGTGACAGGCGGTGTAGTATTATGGTAGGTGATAACATGCTAAAAGGTCCATATTTATACTGACACTCTCTAGCCCGGGTTTGTTGTTTTTGTGTTCTGAGAGATTTTGCGTTTATTAGTTAAAGCATTCATCCAAATAGGTTGTGAAAAGAATGGAACGGTCCTTGGCGGTTCAGTACCTCCATTATTATGGGATGTTCTGGTCTTTGTCAAACATGGTACAGGAAACATGGGGGAAGAGGCAGATTAGTGAATTACTATTTGCCCTGATAGGATTACACCTGTACGCAGTGACAGCCCCTGTCAGTAACCCCACGAAAGCAGATGTTCGATGTTAGGAAGAAATGAGACTTGCATAACATCACTGCTAGCTGGTGCTAACATCAAACAGCAAACACAAAGCAATTTGCTGTTTGTTTTTTTGTTGCACCAATTAGGCACCATATTTTTAGGGGGCACTTCAAGAGAAAATGCGTTCAGCCTTCATTAAATCATGAAACACTTGTTGCATCATCTTAACAATATGAATTAAGCATTGTTTGGTCACATTACACCCTAAGCACCTGGCACTGCGGCTACCGTTCATTTCCAGCTCACGTGAGCTGAACTAAAGGGTCTCCACTGCAGATAAATGTGTTTTGAAAACGTCCAGAACTTCTTCTGAGGACCGTGAACTAATTTGGCCTCTTCTTGACTGCACTGTTTCCAGGAAGTTGGTGAGGTGAGGGCAAGAGAGTGTCAGAGAGGCACCATTAGTTGTCCTGAAGGACCATGGGAATACATTCTTCTCTCTGTTCTCAGCTTTACATTAACCAGACAGAGTTAGCACACAGCTATACATCTGACAGTGATGTTGATCCTAGCTTACAGCTCTAGTTTTGTTATGAGCTACCACCTGCTGGCTGCTGTGTGAGGGAGCTGGAGGGTTCAGTAGCAGACATGCAGACAGTACTGGTAGTCAAAGGCTTCCTACTGTGCTACTGTCACAGACATATGGACACACTGAGGATTCAACTGAGGATCATTGACTGCTTGTTGTTCATAAGGTTCACCATACGGCCTGGGTTTACGAGGGGGTCGTTAGTGGCGCTTTAGTAGCACAGACTGAATGAGGCAGAAAGAGAGAGAGAAGAGAGAGGCGGAAAGATGGCATGAGAAGCAACTGAGAGAGAGAGAGAGAGAGAGAGAGAGAGAGAGAGAGAGAGAGAGAGAGAGCGAGAGAATAACGTGTTTGTGTGGGAGAGAGAGGGAGAGAGTGAGAGCATTGTACTCCTGGGTGGGTACAGGCATGTATACATTAAGGCGTCTAAGCATTAACTCAATTGTTAAAGCAACATCAACATCCTCTAAAGAAAAATGCCTTGTATATACTGTATGTGTTTATATGTTTGTCCTCTTATTGTATTCCAGTGCTTGGGACTCCTATATACTCCACTGAACCTTTGACATGGTTTTTCCCTCTTCATTTTGGCAGGCACTCAAATACTTGCCATTGTAGACAATTCATAACCACATTGAAATGGTTAGTTTGTCCATAAAAGTGACAGCTCTCTTGTAATACTGACTTCAATTGCAACAGTGTCCTAACTCAAAGGACGGCTGAACTTTGACCCTCTCTCCCTTTGCCTAAGCCACATACAAACCCTACGGTATGTCACCGACTCATCTAGCTCCTATTTGATACTCTGACCCGGTGTTCTTTCTTGGTGAAAACGGATAAAGTGCTGAAAGTGATATCCAGTCGTAAGACCAGGAGTTGGGACAGGTGGGTTGTGTAACAGAGATAACCTAGAGATTACGTCGAGCTGAGGAAAGCAGCTGTGAGGTAATCTCTTCCACCTGGGTTCTAACTGTTGGGCTTACGAGAACAACGGATTACTTCACACACTACACCGACTGTCATGGAGAAGACAGGAAACAGCCTTTAACCCCTACTCCCTACCTAGTCTCTTCACATAGTATACTGACTGTCATGGAGAAGACAGGAAACAGCCTTTAACCCCTACTCCCTACCTAGTCTCTTCACATAGTATACTGACTGTCATGGAGAAGACAGGAAACAGCCTTTAACCCCTACTCCCTACCTAGTCTCTTCACATAGTATACTGACTGTCATGGAGAAGACAGGAAACAGCCTTTAACCCCTACTCCCTACCTAGTCTCTTCACATACTACACTGACTGTCATGGAGAAGACAGGAAACAGCCTTTAACCCCTACTCCCTACCTAGTCTCTTCACATAGTATACTGACTGTCATGGAGAAGACAGGAAACAGCCTTTAACCCCTACTCCCTACCTAGTCTCTTGAGTGTATCTGGGAGGACTGGCTAGTGGTCTTTTGTAGTTCAGTTGGTAGAGCATGGTGTTTGTAACGCCAGGGTAGTGGATTCGACACCCCGGACCACCCAAACATGAAATGTATGCAAACAAGTTGCTTCGGATAAAATTGTCTGCTACATGCCATATTATAGGTGTAAGAAATATGGTGAAAATCACATCTACTCTACTAGAAGATGAGGTGGAGCTACAACCATATTGATTGCACGTATAGCCCCTTCTGCCACATCTACATGAAGTGCTCTAGGGGGTAAAGGTTGGGTTAGGGGTTGTCTCTATACAGGGGGTACTGGCCTAGGGGGTAAAGGTTGGGTTAGGGGTTGTCTCTATACAGGGGGTACTGGCCTAGGGGGTAAAGGTTGGGTTAGGGGTTGTCTCTATACAGGGGGTACTGGCCTAGGGGGTAAAGGTTGGGTTAGGGGTTGTCTCTACAGGGGGTACTGGCCTAGGGGGTAAAGGTTGGGTTAGGGGTTGTCTCTATACAGGGGGTACTGGCCTAGGGGGTAAAGGTTGGGTTAGGGGTTGTCTCTATACAGGGGGTACTGGCCTAGGGGGTAAAGGTTGGGTTAGGGGTTGTCTCTATACAGGGGGTACTGGCCTGTGGGGTAAAGGTTGGGTTAGAGGTTGTCTCTACAGGGGGTACTGGCCTAGGGGGTAAATGTTGGGCTAGGAGCTAGGGGATTTCTCTATACAGGGGGTACTGGCCTAGGGGGTAAATGTTGGGCTAAGAGCTAGGGGATGTCTCTATACAGGGGCCCTATCTTACAATGCCCAGAGGGATTCCCCTTAACAACACAGTGGGAAGCTAGGCTAAGTGCTAAGTCCAGGTCAGGTCCATTGTCTTAGGGAGCAGTAGGTAATGGACCCTATCCCACAGCCACTCTCTGACACTCCAGGTCTGTACGCTTCATCGCCTCAGGAGTTTTTCACCCTGCATTCTTCACCAACTGTAACACAAACACCCAGGCCTCCTGTACTTACACTACCAAGAGCCCCCCTTACAGAGGTGTGTGCGTGTGTGCGTGTGTGCGTGTGTGATAAAGCAATCAGTCACAAAGCAATCAATGTTTCAACATGAAATAGCTCCAGACCAATTATCCAGACCAGACTATTGAGACAGACCCACCGGCATGCACAAAGGTCTATGCTACGGTTGGGTTGAGGTCTGATCCAAACCTCAAGGTGACCACAAATTACAGCCGCCCCTCTTATCCCTAACAGCACCTACCCTACTCCTATTCACCTCCCATGGGCGTACCCCTTCTCAACCCTCTCAACCCAGCCCTGTTCTACTCTCCAGCCCCATTAGAACAGCCATTCATCCTCAGTACTCTTTCGAAGTGGATGTCTCACTTCGACGTGTGTGTGTATGTGTGTGTGTGTGTGTGTGTGTGTGTGTGTGTGTGTGTGTGTGTGTGTGTGTGTGTGTGTGAACCCAACACTGATTGATGCATCCAAATGACCTCTAGTTGTAGGTGAGTTATAGTGTAGTTACAGTACTGAAGAGGTAGACACACTGAACCTGCACAGGATGTGTTTCTTACTATGAAATCACACATGGTCTGGGTTCCAGTGTAGTTATTGGACAAATATTCACCGCTGTATCCTAACCATAGTCATCGTAGGATAAATACCTCCCACTTGCATTTAAAAAAAAGTAAGGTTGAACATGTTGTCCTTGAATTCCGATGAAATTTATCTTAATTACTTTTAATTTAATAACGACTCCAGGGGGTTAACATAACTGTGATTACATACACCTAAACACACACACACACACACACACACACACACACTCAGACCAATCACACCAGTCCCTATGGGAGGTGTTTAATGTTTTCATTAGATTTTATAAATGTATGGCATATGAGGTCATTTATTTACACAGTGAATTTCATAAGCCATTATGATACTACTTAATATCAGAGGTAGGTACTGGAAGTGAAACTATCCAGATAGGAAATCTTGTTTTTTCAGGTCATACAGATGTATTACTGTAAATAATCTTTATGAGCCAATGGGAGTACATAACAAGATCATTACTGAATACACACACACACACACACACACACACAGAGAGAGAGAGAGAGAGAGAGAGAGAGAAAGGAGAAGAGAGTTTAAGAATGTGAACCTGTGTTTTCAGTGCATCATCAACAGCTGCAGGCTCATTTGAGACACTAAAAGTCAACTAGTAGCAGTGTTAATCCCTCCAACTAAGTGTCATATTATAGGATCAAATAGCCACGTGTTTAAGATTATCCCTGTCTCCTTATCTCCTACTGCTACTGAGGAACACACACACACACTGAGTAACACACACACATACACACACTGAGGGACACACACCAAGGCACACACATACACACACACACTGAGGAACACACACACCTACACACACTGAGGAACACACACACATACACACACTGAGGAACACACACACATACACACACTGAGGAACACACACACATACACACACTGAGGAACACATACACATACACACACTGAGGAACACACACACATACACACACTGAGGGACACACACCAAGGCACACACATACACACACACACTGAGGAACACACGCCAAGGTACGCACACGCACACACACACACACACAGACACACACACACACACACACACACACACACACACACACACACACACACACTGAAGCACACACACACACTGAGGAACACACACACATACACACACTGAGGGACACACACCAAGGCACACACATACACACACACACACTGAGGAACACACGCCAAGGTACGCACACACACACACGCACACACACATACACACACACACTGAAGCACACACACACACACACACACACACACACACTGAGGCACACACACTGAGGCTCACACACACACTGAGGCACACACGGAGGCACACACACACAAACACTGAGGCACACACACACACACAGTGACACCTGCCTCCACCCCCCTTTCTTCTGCTAATTTGAAAGTGCTCTTCTTTAATCTCCTTTTCATCCTTTCACTGTGAGGAATTCTCACTGCTCTCTCGCTCCCTCTCATCCATGATAGCTGACTCCCCCCCTCCCCTCCCCCTCAGCTGTGAGAGGGAACATACTGGAGATAAATATTATCCTGTCTATGATTTCATTAATTGAAAAGGTATATGCTTAGTAAATCAAATTCCATGTATTTCGAGCCTTTTCCCCATTTCCTCATTAAAAGTTCAGATTAAAGGACCTCCTGTTGATGTGCCCCCTTGTTTCAGTGATGTCTATGTTCACTACATGCTGTACGGTAGTGAATGTTCAGTAACTTACATCATCACCAATTTATTATGACTTGCATTATGGCTTGACTTATTATGTCAAATATTATGACTTGCATACCCTCCACTCCTTCCCTCATTCCCCAATATAATGTTAAAGTGTGTTTGAATATCAATTGAATAATTTACAATGGATAATAGTAATGCATAAAGTAATGTGAATAGCATGCGTTAAATAGAACACTTGTATCCAAATACATACCGGTGCATCCCCTTGATCCTGATCATAATCATAATAGTCATGACTGAATTCATGACTCGATTCACTGGCTAGATTTGCGTAGAGAATCGCTGAATTGGCAAGGAGAACAGATATTCCAAATAAGTGCATTTTAGATGTCTTTATCCGGAGCAAAAAAACGTACTCCTTATTTATTGACCTCTTTTGGTCAAGCGCTCTTTCTCGATTTATTTTTCCTCAAAAGAAAATTAATAGCGCATCAGATATCCGAATGTTCGTGAGACCACTGTCATAGAAATGATGGAGACAGGTAAATAAGGCCGTTATTTTCTCCGTGAAACGAAAGCTGCTGGAGAGCTTTCTGCGTCAAACTTCTGTGTCGGCGGCGGCATCCATCCAGCGAGCAGATGAGAGTTTGGGGAGCATGAACGTCCTCGGAGCAGAGAATGGCATGTTTAATGCAATTTCACGGTGTCACTAGATTTTCCTCCTCCCCCTGCATGCGTTTTTTCTTTCCAGCAGCTCAGTCTGTTTCTCCACCGAATAGCTGCAATTTACTACTAGAAACATGAGTTAGGACACGCGCACCTTCTCTTGGAGACGAATCTCTTGTGGACTCAACATGCAGAGTTAAATGTCCTTGCTGTATTTCAATGGTTGTACACTGACTGTACTGCATATGTATATAGCAGAACTATGCTTAAAATCGCCATGAGTCAACACTTTTACCAATTATCAAACCCCAAGGATACGATTCATTTCCCTGTATTGCCATCATTACAAACTTTTGCAAGGTGCATTCTGTGGCCGCTACTAATGATTTACATATTTTATTTAACCTATAACAATCAATTTCATAATGCAAGTGGGGTTTTATAATCTCAAGCCTGACATATTAAGTATATAATATATTTACGAGTTATTTATGTAATCCACGCCACGGGGCACTGCCATATGTCTTAGGCTTTATACTTCATTTAACCAGATTTGTGTGGGTTCGGTGTGGGAATTTAGAACGAAATAATTTACAGAAACGCTGCCCAACATGAGTATAGCGTCATCAGCGTGAGAGAGAGAACTTGTGTGTGTGTGTAATATTTACTGTTCACTTTTTATTGTTTTTTTTTCTCCACTTTTGTTTAGAAATTTCACTTGCTTTGGCAATGTAAACATATGTTTACCATGCCAATAAAGCCACTTGAATTGCAATTGAATAGACAGAGAGAGAGAGAGAGAGAGAGAGAGAGAGAGAGAGATCAGCGCAGTTTGGAGTGCTCTGCTCTGCAGAGTCTCTCTACTCAAATTCATTGAGGGCTCTTATAATACTTTGAGATGCAAGCCACACTGAAGGATTTCCAACCCCCTTTACAGTCTTGTAAGTGGCCCCTCTTCACTTAGCTAGAGAATCTCAAATAGTTTTCATGGATTCGTTAAACACACACTGTTAAACTGTATTGTATTATGCTAGCCGCTTAGTTAAAGTTTGTTCCATCTACATCAATTGAGGATGATATATTTAATATACGGTTTATGGGATGTAAACCATTATAATACAAGTTAGTCACATGGTGGCGTCTTTTTAGGTGCTGCTGTGTTTTCATGTTCGCTGTGTTTTATGTTTCTGTTTTGGTGTGTGATCACCAAGGATAAGGATTTGCTAAACGTTTGCTTTGTTGTGGCTAGGTGGCTAACGCTAACGTTAGCTATGCTAGGGGTTAGGGTTAGGGGTTAAAGTTGGGGTTAGGGGAAGAGCTAGCTAACATGTTAAGTTGTTGCAAAGTAGCTAAAAAGTTGTAAGTATTTGCAAAGTTGCTAAAATGCTTAAGTTTAGGGTTAAGTTAAAAGGTTAAGGTTAGTGCCGAGGGAAGGGTTAGCTAACATGCTAAGTAGTTGCAAAGTAGCTACAAAGTATTAAATATTTGCAGTTTGTTTTTCTTTCCTTTTGATAGGTAATTTCATTATTAAACATGAGCTAAAATGCTAAAGTTGTCCATGATGATATTCGAACATGCAACCTTTGGGTTGCTAGACGTTGGGTGAGTTGGGTGAAGTTTCATCTAAAGTAGAAATTGAGTCATTATTGTATAATAGACATCAGACAGTGAATCAGTTGGCAATGGCCGACTGACACCTCAGGATGCTGGTAGATATGCCACATTCCCCACACTAGGATGAGGAGTATATCTATGTGCCATATCCACCAACAGCTGAATCATGCTGAGGTGGATAAACGGATTTTCTCCCCAAACCCTGTAGGCTGAACCATTGCGCCTTGAGTCCTAAACCTTAAGTCCTGTTATGAATGGCCCATGACTACAGAGGTTGCTGGTATTGCTGGGAGTGACTCAGGTCACGGGTAACATCAATTGTGTTACTACCACAAGCTGAAAGATTGTAGATAAAAGACTCAGCCACTAATTGTTAATCTGATATAGGATCTTGCTTTGGTTTTCATGTGTACCAAGAATTTGTAGGACGTAATGTAAAGTAAACCCGCATGTATTTGCAAATAGTGTTTCACATGTTGATTTCCCCTTTGGGATAGCTGTCAATATGGAGTCTATTCGCAGACATATCCAATGCCAGACTATTTCACAATCACTGTTTGGTTTAATGGTAGCACTGCTGCTGTGTACGTTAATACACTACCAGGCAACCATGCAGCTATACTGTTCTTATACCTGATCAGTAAAGGCCATAAATACGGTGTTCATATTAGGACAGCCTCGGGTAGAAGACGTTGGTGTCAGATACATGCGCATGTTCCTACCGATTCACGGTTGTCTGTATGACTCACAAAGTCAAAGTATGTGTCCCTCTGTAACCTTCCTGCATACTAAAGGTACCAGAAGTCTGTTTTAAGCTGTCATCTGAAGGAAGTCATTAACACTTATCGTGTTTTTGTGACTTCCTTATTGTTTGACGTACTTTGATAAACTGGAGGCCTCTTTATTACATTTTTTTGGCATCTCCTTTGTGTTTTGGGCCTGTGTGTTTATTTTCTTTGAAATAGCCAATCTCTTCCACCACGTCAACCACGGCAGTGGCCATCGTAGCGCCCATCGCTGTCGCAGAGTTCTGAGGTTAAATGCCTAGAAGGCTTGAAGGAACGGAGAGCTGGGAAATGTTCACTGACCTATAACGGCGGACCTCTAAGCTCAGTGTCATTTAAAGAGGTGGCACCGGATCAACTTCCTGTCAGAATATCTGAACAGCAACACAAAAAGATGTCAACATGGATTAAACTGAGCAGCAAACTCAATTTAAATCTGAAAGGGGTTTAAATTATTTGAAGTCAAATCCGTCCTCTCCAACAATGTTCTCGCTCCGTCTGGCTTTGTCGTCTAGTTTGACAATAATTGCCTGCTTCTGACAATGTAGGCTGCTACTCTTTCCACTCGTTACTTAGACAACCTGCTGTGAACCACTCGTTAATTGTGTGTTGGTTGAGCGTCATATTTACCACTTCGACAAGTCAATGCATGTAGATGTGGAACTCTCAGTGTGTAGATTTGTCCGCCATTACCCATTTAAAACCCTTTGTTGACATTGTTCATTGTCCAACTTGATTTTCTCACACGTGGTAAAAGTTCCCCTCTTAGCTAAACATTACAATGGACACATCTCTCATCCATGAAGACTTGTCTTCCTTTTCTTCACCCTCTCCTCTGATTGGTCTATACTGACAGGGAGCGTCGCAGTCGCACCTTTTGACACACGAAACCACCGTGAGGGATGGCACTTTGACCTTTCACGTGTCGTTAAACATAAGCACTCCATAAGACCTCCCCCCCATATAGGAAGCCATGGCAGCATCCCATGGCTGAGTGAAGCCTGACCACCCGTCTGTTCAGCCCGCTGGTCTGCTCATGTGTGTACAGCTAGTTCCCACAGTGGGAATGACTGCTGGGCGGAACTGGGGAACAATGGAAGGGGACCATATGACTGTAGCCTCTGCTTTGGGAACTGGTGGCCCCAAAAAGTGGAATTTGCAGCGTGTGTGTGCGTGTGTGTGTCCACACGGCCCTGCCACCCGCTCCCTCTTTGGCTAAGAAAACCTCCCCAGGTTCAGCCGTGTCTGGGCGGCGATCAGTTTGGATGACGGGATGGGAGAAGAGGGGTGGTGGGGTGGTAGAAAAGACGGCCAATCTTGTTCAGTCCCACAATCCTCTGCTTTCTCTCCGTCCATCATTTTCTTAACTTTTTCACGGGAGAAAGGCCCTCTTAAATCTGTGACTTAATTATTTCAATGAGGAGAAATGAAATGCTCGAAGAGAGTTTAAAACTCTCTAGAAGTAATCATATTCAGTTTCAAGTTTCAAGACTTACCCCATACATGTGGGTAAGGCAGCATACTCTATCTGAGGGAGGAAATTGAGCCGGGATTACAAATGATTACATTGTCTTTTAGCCTTCGTTGCCTAGCTCAGAACTACCAGCTTAATCAGCTTGAGACTACTAGGGGCCAGTAGGGGCCACAGCGCATGGTCATCTATGGAGGGAAAACATGTAGGGAGCAAGATAAGAGTTCTTTGTTGGGAATGTTGACGCCGAACACAATTAATTACCCTGAAAGAAGAAGGGAAACGTGGAAATACCCGGTGTGTGCGGGCTGGCTGGGTTTCTGTGTTGGAGGGAAATGTTTCATGTTCTTTCCAATGAGTTTCTAAGACTGAAATTATCTCCCTTTGCAAGGAACATGGGTAATATTTCATGAGAAGAAGTTGGATATGTGTTGAGCGATTCTTCTCTACTTTTTAACTCATTACAGCAAGTTTCTTTCAGTGCCTAATCCATTTTAGACTGAAACCTTGCAAAATATTCAGGGTTGAAATTGTGTAATCTTGGGGTTTCAGCTTAATCTACCTAGAGCTCTGACTGATTGTGTTATGATCTCATAAACATGCCTTGTGTGAGACTCAGCTATTACACTTGTTAAAGAGCTCTGGTGTCTCTGGTGCTTCCAATGATCTGTCCCAAATGGCACCATATTCCCTAAATAGTGCACTACTTTTGACCAGGGCCCATAGGACTTTGGTCAAAAATTGTGCACTATGTAGGGAATATGGTGCCATTTGGAACGTAACCACAGTCTATCTCCATGACTCGGTGATGTACACACACAGATAATGGAGCAAATCCCCCTAAATTCTCCCCTGAATCCAACCTTAAACAACATTCTGTCAATGGAATTTCAGCCAAGTCAAAACATACACTACCGTTCAGTAGTTTGGGGTCACTTAAGAATGTCCTTGTTTTTGATAGAAAAGCACATTTCTTGTCCATTAAAATGACATCAAATTGATCAGAAATGCAGTGTAGACATTGTTCATTTTATTTTTTATTTCACCTTTATTTAACCAGGTAGGCCATTTGAGAACAAGTTCACATTTACAGCTGCGACCTGGCCAAGATAAAGCCTAGCAGTTCGACACATACAACAACACAGAGTTACACATAAACAAACGTACAGTTACTAACACAAAAGAAAAGTAGAAAAATGTTAATGTTGTAAATGACAATTGTAGCTGGAAATGGCAGATTTTTTATGGAATACAGTGGGGAGTATTTGATACACTGTCGATTTTGCAGGTTTTCCTACTTACATAGCATGTAGAGGTCTGTAATTTTTATCATGGGTACACTTCAACTGTGAGAGATGGAATCTAAAAAAATCCAGAAAATCACATTGTATGATTTTTAAGTAATTCATTTGCATTTCCACTGTATCTACATAGGCGTACAGGCCCATTATCAGCAACCATCACTCCTGTGTTCCAATGGCACATTGTGTTAGCTAATCCAAGTTAATCATTTTAGAAGGCTAATTGATCATTATAAAACCCCTTTACAATTATGTTAGCACAGCTGAAAATTGTTATGCTGATTAAAGAAGCAATAAAACTGGCCTTCTTTAGACTAGTTGAGTATCTGGAGCATCAGCATTTGTGGGTTTGAGTACTGTCACGTCCTGACCTTAGTTCCTTTTTTATGTCTCAATTTTAGTTTGGTCAGGGTGTGAGTTGGGGTGGGAATTCTATGTTTTTGATCTATGTTTTGGCTGTCTCTCCATCTCCTCCCTCCAGGTTCTCCCGCCTGTCCGGTGCTTCCAGAGTCTCCCTCCTGTCCGGAGCTGCCAGAGCCACCCTCCTGTCCGGAGCTGCCAGAGCCACCCTCCTGTCCGGAGCTGCCATAGCCGGAGCCGCCCTCCTGTCCGGAGCTGCCGGAGCCGCCCTCCTGTCCAGAGCTGCCGGAACTGCCCTCCTGTCCGGAGCTGCCGGAGCCGCCCTCCTGTCCGGAGCTGCCGGAGCCGCCCGTCAGTCAGGAGCTGCCGGAGCCGCCCGTCAGTCAGGAGCTGCCGGAGCCGCCAGTCCGTCAGGAGCTACCCGGAGTCGCCCTTCACTCCGGAGCTGCCGGAGTCGCCCTTCACTCCGGAGCTGCCGGAGTCGCCGTTCACTCCGGAGCTGCCGGAGTCGCCCTTCACTCTGGAGCTGCCGGAGTCGCCCTTCACTCCGGAGCTGCCGGAGTCGCCCTTCACTCTGGAGCTGCCGGAGTCGCCCTTCACTCCGGAGCTGCCGGAGTCGCCCTTCACTCCGGAGCTGCCGGAGTCGCCCTTCACTCCGGAGCTGCCGGAGTCGCTGTTCACTCCGGAGCTGCCGGAGTCGCCCTTCACTCTGGAGCTGCCAGAGTCCGCACCTTTGGGGGGGGATACTGTCCCGTCCTGACCTTAGTTCCTTTTTTATGTCTCTATTTTATTTTGGTCAGGGCGTGAGTTGGGGTGGGCATTCTATGTTTTTGTTCTATGTTTTGTATTTCTGGTTTTGGCCTGGTATGGTTCCCAATCAAAGGCAGCTGTCAATCGTTGTCTGTGATTGAGAACCATACTTAGGCAGCCTGTTTTCCCACGATGATTTGTGGGTAGTTGTTTTCTGTCTTTGTATTAGTTACCAGACAGAACTGTTTCGGTTGTTCTTTTTGTTTAGTTTGTATTGTAGTGTTCTGTTCAGTTTAATAAAATGACGAACACTTACCACGCTGCATATTGGTCCGATCCTTCCTACTCCTCGTCAGAAGAGGAGGAAAACTGTTACAATTACAGGCTCAAAATGGCCAGAAACAAATAACTTTTTTAAGTGACCCCATACTTTTGAACGGTAGTGTGTATCGACCAAGGCAATGATTGAAAAAACATCCTCATTGCTCTCCCAAAGTTCATCCCAAATAGCACCGAATTCCTTACATAGTGCACTACTTTTGACCTGGGGTCATAGTACACTATATAGAGAATAGGCTGACATTTGGGATGATATACTCCAAATCTAACAGTTCAGCACCATCCATTAACAGACAGGGCTCCCGCTCCCATTCCTCTTTCCCCCCCTCCTCTCCCCTCCTCCCCCTTCCTCTTCCCCCAACCCTCCTCTCCCCTACCCTACCCTTCTCTCCCCTTCATCTTCCCCCAATCCTTCTCTCCCCTTCCTCTTCCCCCTACCCTCCTCTCCCTTTCCTCTTCCTCTTCCCCCTACCCTACCCTCCTCTCCCCTTCCCCTTCCCCCTACCCTCACTCTCCCCTTCCAATTCCCCCTACCAACCCCTCCCCTCCTCTCCCCTAACCTCCTCTCCCCTTCCTCTTCCCCTACCGTCCTCTCACCTTCCTCTTTCCCCAACCCTCCTCGCTCACTGGGAAGCTTTGACGTGACCCACGGAGGGCCGTGCTGCAAGACCACAACACAAGGCCCCTACAGATCCCCTTCTATCCCAACCTCTGGCCCTGCTGGCATTCGTATGGAAATCAGTCATCCTGGGAAGTTTATGTTTAAGACCTCTGAATGGGGATTAGCCTGGCTCCCAGTTCACTAAACACGGCATTTAATGAGCATACTTCTCCCTCACGCTGGCCGACTGGCCCTGATTAAATATGGCCCGCGCGTGTGTTAGCGATAAAACCCCCACGCTCCAAATATACATTTACTTCACACAGATTTGTAGGATTATTCCATGTGTTTTTATTACATGTAGCCGTTTCCTCCTATGAGAAAGTCTAAACACGTGTGGGGTTCTGCTTTCCGCAAGTGGTTGTTATAGCGACGAGTTTGATGTCCAAATGCTGAGGGAAACATTCAATGACCAAGTAAAGGCAGAATAGTTGATATTATCCCCTCATACAGATGCCACAAATAGCACAGCTCTCCATACATAGAACGATTCAAGTATTCCATTAAACAGCCTGCCTGGGAGTTTATGGCCTAAAGTCTTAGGATTTTCAGGTCAGTCTTGAAAACGTCTGAATGTCTCAGGCTTAAGGACCTTGACCAGGCAGCCTGCTTTCCCCCAGAGGGTTGTGGGTAATTACCAGACCTTAAAGAGGCCATTACCCATAGAACAGGCCAGAGGATTTGTTACTGTTGTTTATGTAGCTTGGGTCACCCCATCATGATCAGGCAGGCTCAGAGAGAGAGAGACGTGCACGCACACACTGACCAGGATACACTCACACTCCCTCTCTCTCTCGCTTGCCCCCCCCCCCTCCCCCCCCCCCCCCCCCCCCCCCCCCCCCCCCCCCCCTACAAACGTTGCTGTGATGATAATAACCGTAATGTGTGACTCAGCTATTTGGATGTGATTCATGTGATTTTTCCTCTAAATAATTAAGGTGTGTACAAAAGGTAATTATTCAATGGATTCTGAAATAGTGCAAAACAGACTACAACGTCCTGGAACGAGTCTGGTTTGGCAGATCTAATGGCTTATTGCTCATGTAGCAGTTCCCTCCCTGGCTGTGTTGAGTACTGCTTTCTGCAATGAGCTGTGGGTGAAAAGTTCAACGCACCACAGGGCATCCCAAATGATGCACTATTCCCTATATTGTGACTACTAGAGCACTATGGACCTCGGTCAAAAGCAGTGCAGTCTATAGGGAACGGAGAGCCATTTGGGGCGCAGACTGTCCACTCATTAGATGACTGTCAGACTATTTGATGGAAGGAGCAAATTACCTAAAGTACAATTAGATATGTTTCCCAAATAGAGCCCTATTTCCTATGAAGTGCACTACTTTTGACCAGAGTCCTATGGGCTTACACATGGGCACTACATAGGGAATAGGATGGCATTGGGACACCGACTTATTCACTCTGTTCTCCATTTTGCTTTGTCTCTATAATAGCGTGACAGTGTACAACCGTGTGTGTGATTTTGATCTGTCAGTATGACACAGCTTAATTAATGCTATTTGCCCTGTTCCACTCTTCAAATGAAGCTCATTCAATCGCTCTTTGGCATTTCCCGACCTTTGACCTACAGTATGTAGTTGTGTGTGGCTCCCCAAACGTCCTATCGTAACCTCGCAATGGAGGACGAAGCACTCAAGGTTGTGGAAAAACAAATTAAACCGTGACGCATTCCTTTCATTAGGCACAAACCGGCCCTGCAGGACCTGGAATTTATGGCTCTTTCGGTCAAAAGCTGTTGAAAGTATGTGTCTCCATAACACAGGAAATCAAGCAGCACAAGGCCTTGGCTTCTTCCCAAATGGCACCCTATTCCTTATTTAATGCACTACTTTTGACCAGGGCCCTATAGGGAATAGGGTGGTGTTTGGGATACAGTTCATATGTGAAGGGTAGATGCCGATTACGAAAGACTTAGCGTTGTAGCGATAACTTAGTTGACTTAGCTGATAGCCTCTCGCACACGACCAATATTGCAGTGTCACTGGCTTCCCTCATCAGAGGTTCCCTCCGGAACAGTCACTTGGAATGTGAATTTGGGGAATTTTTCAGAGTTGGAAGACAGACAGAGTGACGCTTTCTGAATATTCCCATGACTGACTGAAACCTGGCGACATACTACAACATCCCATTAAGCTTTTATGGGTAGAAGAAAAAGCATTTTATAGTCTAGAAAACTACGTAAATCAACCTAGTGGGATGCAGGCTCGTGAACTGATTTGGAGAGAGGTGTGTGTGAAGACATAGAACAGTATGTGTGTGTGTGTACGAGTGTGTGTTTGCATGTATCTGTATATCCGTGTCTCTGTGACTGCACAGGGGTTGGCCGGTGGACAAACGTTGGAATAGTGGAGCCCTGCTTAAAGAAAGATGTCCTCCTCACCCCACGCAAACGTTGAGCAACTGGAATGTAGAAATATATGAAATGAGCATCGAAATGCGAAATTATGAAAGGTCCGCTGCCAAAGGAAATATTCTAATGTTGGAAAGAGAAAAGGCACTGCTGGATACCGATGAAACCCCAGACTTGACACTTTTGGCCTCTTGGTTCTCGTCTGTTGATACTCTTGATATTATTCTGCTACATTATAGTATGTGGTTATACCCCCCCACCCTTTTATAATACAACAGACTTGAAAGATGGGCGCTAAAACCACAGCTATGTCAGCCCCTCTGTTCGCTGGGTGGCTGAGTGACGGCTCCCTGTGGCGTCAGCCGCTATGGACACCATCACCCTTCATCTCCTTCCCCTGCCTGAAGCCATCAGAGAGGCCCCTATAATAGTAAGGAACATCACCCTTCATCTCCTTCCCCTGCCTGAAGCCATCAGAGAGGCCCCTATAATAGTAAGGAACATCACCCTTCATCTCCTTCCCCTGCCTGAAGCCATCAGAGAGGCCCCTATAATAGTAAGGAACATCACCCTTCATCTCCTTCCCCTGCCTGAAGCCATCAGAGAGGCCCCTATAATAGTAAGGAACATCACCCTTCATCTCCTTCCCCTGCCTGAAGCCATCAGAGAGGCCCCTATAATAGTAAGGAACATCACCCTTCATCTCCTTCCCCTGCCTGAAGCCATCAGAGAAGCCCCTATAATAGTAAGGAACATCACCCTTCTGAGAAGTGGAGGGAAAATACAGTGGAGGGAGTCTTTGGAGGGAGTTGAAAGTCCACGTTGCCCAGCAACAGCCCCAAAACATCACTGCTCTAGAGGAGATCTGCATGGAGGAATGGGCCAAAAAAAACAGCAACAGTGTGTGAAAACCTTGTGAAGACTTACAGAAAACGTTTGACCTCTGTCATTGCCAACAAAGGGTATATAACAAAGTATTGAGATAAAATAAAATACTTATTTTCCACCATAATTTGCAAATAAATAAATTAAAAATCCTACAATGTGATTTTCTGGATTTTTTTTCCTCATTTTTTCTGTCATAGTTGAAGTGTACCTATGATGAAAATTACAGGCCTCTCTATTCTTTTTAAGTGGGAGTACTTGCACAATTGGTGGCTGACTAAATAGTTTTTTTGCCCCACTGTACCTGTACTGAGACCCAAATGGCACCCATGGCTCTGGTCTAAAGTAGTGTTCAAAGACTTGGATCTGAGGAAATGTCTTGATTTATTATTTTATATTGCAACCTCGTGGATAAGTACTCCATCATATATAACCAGGATATTGTTTTGAACATTGAAACATGCTAATTCTTCACTCCTCCTTCAAGAGCATCGTAAAGTGTGTGTTGGAGGGAAACTGGGGAAAAATGAGAACGTGCTAAGAAGCGGATCGGAGCGACTTGACCGGGGAGGGGAGGAGGGAGGTATTCAGGCCATTTCCCAGAAACGTTTGCCAGGTTCTGTCAAGGATAATCCCGTAGCAGAAACAAACCCACTGTTTCAAAGCACTTCTGCTTAAGTAATGAGAACATTCCTCCCGGCTGCCTTTCTCAAATCTTTAATGGGACCAAATGAGGCTTTTGTTTTTTGGGGGAGGAGGAGACAGATACTGCTGTCCTGCGTCTCGTTTACTTCTTATCTCATCTACTTGACCTCTTTTAAAGTCAGCAAGGTGGGCCAATCATCGTATGATTGTTTCAGAGCAAGCAGTTGGCATGAGTGTCAGATGAGTGCAAAGGACAAAGGAATTCAAAGGAATTCAAACCAACGAGGCAAAGTATGTTGTTGGATGCAAACCAAGCAAGGACTTAGCCCATAGTCTTACTGTCTTTCTGGCCTGCGTCGATGTCGTTAGGAAATTGCTTGTAACTGCATTCACTCTGACACTTTTGTTAGCTAATGAGTGTGTTTTCTCATGGTACGGTCTTGAGGCTTTTCCCTAGGGCACTACTTTTGAATTCGATACCATTTGGGATGCACTTTGGGAGAGCGACGATGATGTCTTTTCTTGTTATTGCTTTGGTCGATATATATTTTGACTTGGCTGGAATTCCATTGACAGAATGTTGTTTAAGGTTGGATTCAAGGGAGAATTTCGGGGGATTTGCTCCGTTATCTGTGTGTGTACATCATCGAGTCATGGAGTTAGACTGGGGCTATGTTCCAAATGGCACTGTATTCCCTACATAGTGCACTACATTTTAGCAGGGCCCATAGGGCTCTGGTTAAAGGTAGTGCACTGAATAGGTAATAGGGAGCCATTTGGGAATGCAGAAGGCTATCTTAGACAATACTGGGAAACTTAACTAATGACAGACTGGAGACAGCAGACGTCTTATCTTAGTCCTTAGCTCAACGTATTGATATACCTGTCATCTTAAATTTACTGACTGATTTTTACGAATTACCAAACAAGCATCCTTGTCCTTGGAATGACAATTCTTCCTGAAATCCCAAAAACATGTTTTCACTTTGTCATTATGGGGTATTGTGTGTGTAGATGGGTGAGACATTTTTTCTCTCCATTTAATCCATTTTGAATTCAGGCTGTATCACAAAATGTTGAATAAGTCAAGGGGTAGGAATTATTTCTGAAGGGACTGTAGATGTTTTTATCTGTGAAAACATGGAGGTGACAAGGTGGGAAATCAATTCAAAGACTGTTTGTTTTCCTAACCAACCTAGTTATAGAACAAAGGGGAGGCAGAGAGAAACACATACCCAATTACCCTGACTAGGCCACAGCAGGCCAACTAGGCTTGAGCTGAGATCCATAGCGTCTCGTGAGTGTCGACTAGTTGTGTTCATGTGGCAGCCTAGGCGAACACTTGGCCCTTTAATTAACCTATTGAATCGTCAAGATGCTAAGCTCTGGGAAATGCATGCATGACGTTTGGAAGTCAAACAAGATTACGCAGTGAGACAAAACAGTAGTGACACTTGATGTTGCTGATATATTCCTGATTGATCTATCTGATAATGTTAATTTGAGTCATTTGGGAATTCGAGACTGAAGTCGTGGACGAATAACAGAGAAGATGTAGATTCTACATCCAAATTGCCCTCCCCCCCTGGGGACTATACAAGGTCAACCTTGTGTTAGACAAAATGTATGTCAAATATTTGAGTGACACAAATCATTAATATTATTTTGACTAGAAAGGTAGAGGTGTTTAACAACTGATAACAATGATAGTGGCGGCCTGGCTTCATTCCGTAGGAAATAACTTAACACCGAGTTTACATCCAAACATCTCTGACACCCTCAACTCATTTATCATGCTTTATCAGGCTAAAAGCATATATCTTATATGCTATATATTTTCAGTTTCACCCTTGACGACACGCCACTCTTTGCCAAGGAGGACATACTGCCGGGCCGTATTGCCGGAATGCGTGTACCCCTAACAGGAATTGCCTGCAGTTTATATACCCCCCCCACCCCCCCCACCCCCCCCCCCCCCCCCCCCACCCCCCCCACCCCCCCACCCCTCAGAGCAAACAACGTTCTGTCTTTTAATTTCTAACCCCACTGCCATATGCCGTAACCTCACAGTGGAGCCGAGTGATTTATCACCTACTGTAACAGTAACATGACTGTGTTGTGCAAGCGTCCCTTCCTGACCGCCTGTGTAGAAAAACAGTCAAAAATACATTTTAATGCTCATAAATCAATTTATTGCCATAAATCAGTGTTTGTACTGTATTACTGTATATCACCACTCTGCATGGAGATGCTGTCAGTGGGACTTTATAGAGAGATGGAGAGAGAAACTCCCGACCACCTAGAGACCAGCAGAGATGGAAACCAGTCTAGATCTGGGTCAATATGGCCTTTACTCTGGCCAACCCCCGTTCCCCGGTCCACTCACCTGTCAACGTGGATTTGTGGATTTTTATCAGGTCGCAGCTGTAGAACACATTGGCGCTCGTGACTGTGAATACACAGGTGGCTCCATAGATTGACTGTACTGTGGTCTTTTGAGGATGTTAGTGAAATGTTAAACTGTGGCTTGGCCTACAAGTACTTGTTTTGCAAGGCTAGCTGGATGGCTGGAGAGCGTGGACTGGTTGGGGCGTTCTGTGGGTTTAGAGGAGTTAGATCTAGCACAGGTCAAGGAGCAGAATACAATATGAGTTTTTTTTAAAATTAAATAGTCCTGTCAAGATTTGTAAAAAAAACTGCTGAATCTCAATTACATCCAACCGAAGATGCCAATATGATGAATATCTGCTGTACATTGGTGATTTACTGTCTTGGGCTTACTGTATATTACTTCAGTGTCTCTCAACATACAGATTTCCACTCTGACCAGCTGTATTTTACTTTAATATCTCAAAATACAGAATGTCACTCTGAACGCTAGCAATAAACAGTCAAGAAAAGAGTAGGTCTTCTGCTAACTGCCAACTGCAGTGGAAGTATTTTGATTGCAATCAAAATGTACATTTATAGATGGAATTAAGAGTATGTTCTTTACTGTACATAAAGGTGAAAGCTTGTGTCTCTGTGAAAGAAAAGCGTCACTTCGTTGGTCTACGTGCGTGCCCATGGGTGTCGTGGGATTTTTTTGGAGTAGCGGACACTATTTGGTAACACGATATCCTCGCCGGTCCCACTCCCATTCACAAGGGGCGATAGCGAAGTATTTTATTTTTGTCTTTTCATTTTGTGAAAACAAGTAAGAGTCGCCTTTCCTTTCTAGTAGTAGCTAGCTGTCACACCCTGACCATAGTTTGCTTTGTATGTTTCTATGTTTTGTTTGGTCAGGGTTTGATCTGAGTGGGCATTCTATGTTGTGTGTCGGGTTTGTCTATTTCTATGTTTGGCCTGATATGGTTCTCAGTCAGAGGCAGGTGTTAGTCATTGTCTCTGATTGGGAACCATATTTAGGTAGCCTGTTTTGTGTTGGGTTTTGTGGGTGATTGTTCCTGTCTCTGTGTTTGCACCAGATAGGGCTGTTTTGGTTTTTTCACATTTCTTGGTTTTGTTAGTCTATTCATGTATAGTTTCTTTATTAAAGAACCATGAATAATCACCACGCTGCGTTTTGGTCCTCCTCTCCTTCGACACAAGAAAACCGTTACACTAGCTGTCTTAAACCTAGCTAAAAACAGCCTTTTTAGTCTCCACGTGAAATTATCAGATTTATAGTAAAACAATATTTCCTGTCAAATATTCTTATATTTCTGGTGTAACCTAAAACATTATCCTTTTTGATAGGCTGCTTGTTTATTCATTCCCATATCAGCTACAAATAGAACGTTATCATGTTTTGGTCACGGAGAAAAAAGCACATGGCTAGCTTGTTGGCTACAGCAGGTTCTACCATTTCACAATAGCCTGGAATCACTAGTTCTAAGTTCTAAACAAAATACCCTTTGGGGTGGATTCTTGCTGTTTCGTTTACTGTTTGAACAGTTGCTGGGGTTATATTTGGTTATCAATGCAAAATAGCTACTTTGATGAACAGCCTGTATAACCTATAGATCAGATCAAGGAACCAAGCGACAACACCACCCCCATACGGCTGCGGAGGGAATGATAGTGTGGGTCTCAATTTTCAGGTCCTAAAAAAGTAAGTCGACTGCAGGGGTGTATTATTTTGTGACAAGAATCCACATTGCAACACTCCGAATCTTGCGTCTGTTTAGAGCTTGTAGGAAGCTCAGGAGTTAGGAACAGATCTAATAGGGTGCCAGGTAGCCTAGCAGTTAGATCGTTGTTACAGTAACCGAAAGGTCGCTGGTTCGGTGAACCGAGCCGACAATGTGAAAAATATGTTGATGTGCCCTTGAGCTGGGCACTTAACCCTAACTTGCTCCAGGGGCTCCGTACAACCGTGGCTAACCCTGTAAAACAACACATTTCACTGCACCTCTATGGTGTACGTGACGATAAAATGTATTATGAAGCCTGTTATATTAATGTCCCATAAAAACGGTTTGATAAGCCTACTGTGGTGTGTTATTTGAGGAGATAACAGTTTGTAAATGGAATCCATACGGTGGAGCATTTGCTTTGGGTAAACACAATTGTGTTGTTGCAGGCCATTAACAGCTACTGAACTAAGCAATGGTACATTTGCTTTGGGTTTTGCACAACAGCCTGAATACTGCATAGACCGTGAGTACAGCAGTCTGAGTACATATGGAAAAGGTACGTTTATGACACCGGTTGCAGCGCTACTTTGCTTTGGTTCCGACGAGACATAAAAAGCCTTTGATTTGTGCGCTGCACCTCAGCGCCCTACAGTCATATTGTGTCTCTTTACGGCCCCCTATTGAAGAGCTGCGCTGTAACTACTATCACAGAAGGAGTACAGGAAATAGTCGAGTGTACATTGTTGTCTGATGGGAGATGTCTTGCAGTCGCACATCATTCATGAGACGATACGAACCATAAAGCCAGCGTCCTCCTATGTGTTTTTACTTACTGTCGGCTTTGCGTGATGGTTTATGTTCGGTTTGTTTGTGTAGTCGTAGCCATAAACCATCTGAAGGTTGTCCCTGGAGCAGGTTCGCTTTCAGATGCATTAGAATAGTGTGTGGACGTTGCCTTATTTCTCTGGCTTGTCCTTTATGGTCCAGATCCTGCAGACAGCCTAGCGGTTAAGAGCGATGGGCCAGTAACTGAGCGGTCGCTGGTTTGAATCCCTGAGCTACTAGGTGAAAAGTCTGCCGATGTGCCCTTCAGCAAAGAACTTAACCCTAATTGCTCCTGTAAGAGCGTCTGCTAGATGACTAAAATGTCAATGTAATCCTATTCCAAGTTTGGATGTGCGTAAACGCTCTCGTTTCTCGCATTAGAAGAGACCGAGTCTTACAGAAGTGCTATAGAATACTAATGTTGTTTTGTCCTAGGCCGGACCACATGGCTGTTATGTTTAGGGTACTGTATGGAGCGATTTCCCTGGCTTTTTCTGGCTTAAACATTGCCCTGGCTGTGTGAGTCTGTTTAACTTCATGGGACTTGTTCATGCTTACTTACAACCTGATGAAAAAGGAAACGTAATCCCCTCTAATACTGCACTTCGTAAACGGAACCAAAACCCTGCTATTGATTACATGTCGGTAGGGGGGAAGTTTGTGTCTCCTTCCTTAGCCTACGGAGGCTGGTAGGGTAGGATAGCTTGTGTGCTGTGCCACTAGACAAGGGCACTGATTATTACTCTCTCTCCTAGCAGTCTGTGCTTGCCTCCTACTCATCAAAGGGTGAGCTCAGCACCGCGGTGAGCAATTAGCCACAAGCTAGCTAGCTTAGGGAAAGTTAGCTCATTTGCGTTCTCCTTATATGGCACTGAGTGGGGCAAGCTGAATTCAATAGACTCAGAATGAAGCAGACTGAGTCTAGAGTCCTTTCATTACTTTGTCACACATTTTGTTTTGGGATGCCTGAGTGTGTGTCCCCTGCTCACCCTCGAACCAGACAAGTGTCCCTGTTTTGTTTGTTGAGCTGTTCTGGGTTTTCGCGGCCGCTCGGGTTTCGAGGTGTTTGTGTTTTTTTGACTGGGGGACTTAAATAGACCTTGTGTGTTTGTTGGTTTTCCTGGACGTACACACAAGTCTAAACCCCCCTCTCACAACAGAGGCGTCGGAGGCCCTTGAAACCCGAGCCAGAGGATTCGGACCACCTCAGAACAGGACGGCCAAATATCCCCCCCCCCCACTCTCTATACACCCACCGCTTGTTAACCCCATAGAGACCTCATCCCCCTCTCTTTTGTCCGCTGAGAAAACAAGCATTTTGTTCAGTTCTCTCTCTTTTATCTTTCCCTCTATCTATACCCTCCGCTCTATCTCCTCACTAGCCCTCCTCTCGTCCATTCACGCTCCTCTCATCCTTTTACACCCCTCTCCTCTCCCCCTCCTCTCCTGCCCCCTCCTAAACCTTTCCCTTGTAATTCACATCTGGCGACTTGACCCTCAGTGTGTTGCCGCGGTACCGCTTTATCTATCACCACTTTTCCTGGCAACCCCCGATGTCGACTTCTAGAATTCATGGACTTTCGTGCCTTCAACTGGTTGATAAATACGTGATTTCAAGCTCCCTCGCAGCCTGCCAAGAAGCCAGACAGGGTACTTCAGTTCACTGTCCCAGTGGGGCATGTTGAAATACAGGCAGTCTGTGGACGCATCCCAAATAGCATCCGATTCCCTACATAGTGCACTACCTTTGACCAGGGCTCACAGGGTTCTGGTCAAAAGTAGTGCACTATGTAGGGAATAGGGTGGTATTTGGAATGTCGCCTGTGATCCTAGCCCAAGGAATGCTGCCTCTCTAGGTTATGCTAACGTATACTGTATATGCACGCTGAGGCATTATGTACCCTGCATCTCTGAGGGCACAAACTCCCTCCATCAGGTCAATAGAAGGCTCGGGCGTCACCAATCTGTTAGGATTTTTCTCATTGATGATGGACATCGAGGATCTTGAAATGTTGTTGTTGCGTTTGGTAATATGGGCACCTAGATGATCTCATGGAGTGAGAATAATATAATATGGGAAATGTAGTTTCTTTCTTAAAATGGTGTTGGAGAGTTGTAGTGTTCTTTTCGATGAGCTGTCATTTTGACCAAACTGATTAAGGAGGATCAGCTTTGGGGGAACCAAAGCAATAAAAACAACAATCAGTTGTATCATCAAAATCCAGCGTTTCTGACAATATCTTCTATCAGCTATGTGCAAACAAAAATAGTTTGGAGGGACACAGGCTGTCTGTACTCACATACTGTGTATAAAATTGCACGTGGACAGTATTCAAGACCAACAGCTATCATGGACAGTGCTTTTAAGTTAATATTGATAGAACCAACTATTCCAAATCAAATCAAATCACATTTATTTATATAGCCCTTCGTACATCAGCTGATATCTCAAAGTGCTGTACAGAAACCCAGCCTAAAACCCCAAACAGCAAGCAATGCAGGTGTAGAAGCACGGTGGCTAGGAAAAACTCCCTAGAAAGGCCAAAACCTAGGAAAAAACCTAGAGAGGAACCAGGCTATGTGGGGTGGCCAGTCCTCTTCTGGCTGTGCCGGGTGGAGATTATAACAGAACATGGCCAAGATGTTCAAATGTTCATAAATGACCAGCATGGTCAAATAATAATAAGGCAGAACTGTTGACACTGGAGCAGCAGCACGGTCAGGTGGACTGGGGACAGCAAGGAGTCATCATGTCAGGTATTCCTGGGGCATGGTCCTAGGGCTCAGGTCCTCCGAGAGAGAGAAAGAAAGAGAGAATTAGAGAGAGCATATGTGGGATGGCCAGTCCTCTTCTGGCTGTGCTGGGTGGAGATTATAACAGAACATGGCCAAGATGTTCAAATGTTCATAAATGACCAGCATGGTCGAATAATAATAAGGCAGAACAGTTTAATCTGGAGCAGCAGCACGGTCAGGTGGACTGGGGACAGCAAGGAGTCATCATGTCAGGTATTCCTGGAGCATGGTCCTAGGGCTCAGGTCCTCCGAGAGAGAGAAAGAAAGAGAGAATTAGAGAGAGCATATGTGGGATGGCCAGTCCTCTTCTGGCTGTGCTGGGTGGAGATTATAACAGAACATGGCCAAGATGTTCAAATGTTCATAAATGACCAGCATGGCCGAATAATAATAAGGCAGAACAGTTGAAACTGGAGTAGCAGCACGGCCAGGTGGACTGGGGACAGCAAGGAGTCATCATGTCAGGTAGTCCTGGGGCATGGTCCTAGGGCTCAGGTCCTCCGAGAGAGAGAAAGAAAGAGAGAAGGAGATAATTAGAGAACGCACACTTAGATTCACACAGGACACCGAATAGGACAGGAGAAGTACTCCAGATATAACAAACTGACCCTAGCCCCCCGACACATAAACTACTGCAGCATAAATACTGGAGGCTGAGACAGGAGGGGTCAGGAGACACAATTCCAGCAAGGACTAAATGTTTTATTTCACTAACGAACTGCACATGTATGCTGTTGTCTGATGGAAAACCATACATATTTCTACCTTTGATGAGGCAGTATTATTGTTCAGGGGTCATGTATCAGTGTATCGGTATCTTGCCACATCTTGCCACAATTTTACGTTACTACTCACTGTCCCTTTGCCCATTTGCTCTGGTTGCCTACTGAGTTTTTGAGTAGATTCATGGTCATACTGCTCTTAAACTATAATTCCCTGTTCTGTTCTTGGCTTTTCAGGACAAAAAGAAGGAAGAAAAACTCCCACACTGTCACGTTTACCCCCGCTCCCCGGCACTCGATGTCGACAGTTGTCTCACCATTACGCACACCTGCCACCATTGTTACGCACACCTGCGCCTCATGACACTCTACTGGACTCCATCACTTTCCTGGTTACCTCCCCTATATCTGTCACTCCCCTTGGTTCTTTCCTCAGGCGTTATTGATTCTGTTTCTGTTTCATGTCTGTACGCTTTCATGTTTCTTGTTTGTTCCATGTTTTATTTATTATTGAATGATTCACTCCCTGTACTTGCTTCTCGACTCCCGCTACACACACACACACACACACACACACACACACACACACACACACACACACAAGGTTTTACCAATCTGCCATTTATTGTCGTCAACATTTTGGTTCAAGACCTTTTTCACTTGCTCTGCCTCCTCGAGAGGAGCAGTGGGCCTGTTAAGCTAGTGAGGTAACCAAACACTTAAAACAAATGTCCCACTGATGACAATGGTGTTGGCCATGGGCCCAAAGTGCGGTTCGGTCGCAAATCAACTGTGTGTGTGTCCATATTCTTCTGTGTTGATTTCCCAACATATAACAATACACTCTACTTATGAATAATGTTGCTGCTGTCACCGCAGCTCCATGTTTTAACGGGTGGTCAGGGCAGGGGACTCTATGCTGTACATTTGTCAACCTCACAGCACATTTTGGTTTTATTGTGCGGAACCTGCAGGAATCTCCAGTTACCCAAGTTGCCTTCACACAACCTCACAGGGACTATCCATCACTGAAATGTCCAGACATATAAATCAAACTTAATGATTTCTTATCATTGATTGTGATGGTGCAACAGCAATAAACAATTAGATAGCCTACATTTATAGGAAACAGTGGATAAGTTACTCTATGTTGTTTTCAAGACATTTTGTTGCTGAAAATACGGAACATTTTATACTTATATTGAAATAGTGAGGTGAGATACTGATCTGCCTCCTAATAATGCTTAACGTGTGTTTCTTAGGCTTTTCCTTTTAAGAGGTTTAATATCTGCAAAGAACATACATGCCTTGGCTGTCCCTTTGTTTTCTTACACCAGAAGGGTCCTGGCATGGGAACACCACTAATCTGTACCCCAAATGGCACCCTATTCCCTATATAGTGCACTAGGGCCCATTGGGGTTTGATAAAAAAGTAGTGCACTGTACATGGAATAGGTTGTCATTTGAGAGGCACACCTAGTCTGAAACACAATCATTCAGAAGTAGCTGTTGTGCTGAGGTTGTATGTCAAATGGATTTTATTCCGTTTGGCATAGAAAAATACAAGAATCTGAGGAGACAAGTGGTTCCATTAATGAAATGGAATGTCAATGGGTTCCAGATTGGAACGACTGCAACGGCAATGCAACGTAATGTTCCGAAACCTTAGACAGATTTCCATACAGCATTATGGCATGACCCCCAGTGGAGATAAGGAGAGAGGGGAGAGTGGGATAGAGAGCGAGAGAGAGAGAGAGAGAGAGAAGGAATCTCCATAGGTTGAACCCTTTATTTTGTTAGAACTCAGAACTCTAAATTCCAACCAGGTTCAGTCTAGAACAGCAACAGGGTCTCTGTTCTAAATTCATTATCTACAGTATGATTTGATTGGAATTGCTCAACTTTGACAATTTCATTTTGCTACATTTCACAGTAATAGAATGATTACGAGTGTTGATATGAATGATATCCAGGACAGAATTATAAAAAAAAATGTTGAACAAGGTGTTCATCTGCATATATGGAAGAACAAAAATCTTGGAATACACAACTGACAAATGAAATTGCTCCATGCTCAGGAGACTGCCCGTCCAGGTGTTTTCAATTTTACACAGCATTCATTCACAATTATTACCAGCAATAGGGCGTATGAATACCAAGTGACCCCGATCAGAAGGAAACAAAAAGACCAATATGGAGCAAATGGAGCACCTTTTCAAACACAGGTCATAGTACAGAACCGAGCCTCAGCTCCGCCAAACAAGTCGTTTTATTTTAGTCGTTTTATTGAATTCATTGGAGATGGAGTCATATGTGTGGAATTCCGGTGGAATTATGACTACCAGTCTGCAGGGCTTACATGCACACTCACACACAGGCACGCACACATTTAGGGATGAGGTCATCTCACAACCTGTCACAGCTTCCAGATTGTACACTTCCTGTCTGCCTGAAACATGAGGAAAGACTTCCATGAAGCTACTATGAGTCATGATCGGGTTCCCAACTGACTGAAATATGCTAAACAGGAAATGACGCTGTGATTTATGGAAACTCATGGAGGGAGCAGGTCTGTCGGAGGGGCAGCCACTTATAACCTTTAACTTTTTAACATGACCCTTTGTGGACAGATTGTGGAAAGCCAAATGTCTGGAATGCTTTGCGGTGAAAATACTATGGCCAACTTTAACAATTTAAAAATCAAAATAATAATATTTTGATGAAATGTGGGGGCATAGTACAGTTGATCTAGCAGTCATCATATGGTGTAAGTTCATCGGAAGTCTAGGTCATGTTTATATACAGTTGAAGTCTGAAGTTTACATACACCTTAGCCAAATACATGTTTTAAACTCAGTTTTTCACAATTCCTGACATTTAATCCTAGTAAAAAGTCCCTGTCTTAGGTCAGTTAGGATCACCACTTTATTTTAAGAATGTGAAATGTCAGAATAATAGTAGAGGGAATGATTTATTTCAGCTTTTATTTCTTTCATCACATTCCTAGTGGGTCAGAAGTTTATATACAATCAATTAATATTTGGTAGCATTGCCTTTAAATGGTTTAACTTGGGTCAAACGTTTCAGGTTGCCTTCCACAAGCTTCCCACAATAAGTTGGGTGAATTTTGGCCCAATCTTCCTGACAGAGCTGGTGTAACTGACTCAGGTGTGACTCAGTTACACCAGCTCAGTTGTCTTGAGTCTGCACAACTCTGCCAGGACCTAGGATCAAGAGAGACACTCAAGTGTTTTAGTACTATATCTCTTGACACAATGATGAAAATAATAATGGCCTCTAAACCTTCAAGCTGCATACTGGACCCTATTCCAACTAAACTACTGAAAGAGTTGCTTCCTGTGCTTGGCACTCCTATGTTGAACATGATAAACGGCTCTCTATCCACCGAATGTGTACCAAACCCACTAAAAGTGGCAGTTATAAAGCCTCTCTTGAAAAAGCCAAACCTTGACCCAGAAAATATAAAAAACTATCGGCCTATATCGAATCTTCCATTTCTGTCAAAAATTTTAGAAAAGGCTGTGGCGCAGCCTTCCTGAAGACAAACAATGTATACGAAATGCTTCAGTCTGATTTTAGACCCCATCATAGCACTGAGACTGAACTTGTGAAGGTTGTAAATTACCTTTTAATGGCATCAGACCGAGGCTCTGCATCTGTCCTCGTGCTCCTAGACCATAGTGCTGCTTTTGAGACCATCGATCACCACATTCTTTTGGAGAGATTGGAAACCCAAATTGGTCTACACGGACAAGTTCTGGCCTGGTTTAGATCTTATCTGTCGGAAAGATATCAGTTTGTCTCTGTGAATGGTTTGTCCTCTGACAAATCAACTGTAAATTTCGGTGTTCCTCAAGGTTCCGTTTTAGGACCACTATTGTTTTCACTATATATTTTACCTCTTGGGGATGTCATTCGAAAACATAATGTTAACTTTCACTGCTATGCGGATGACACACAGCTGTACATATCAATGAAACATGGTGAAGCCCCAAAATTGCCCTCGCTCGAAGCATGTGTTTCAGACATAAGTGGATGGCTGCAAATGTTCTACTTTTAAACTCGGACAAAACAGAGATGCTTGTTCTAGGTCCCAAGAAACAAATAGGTCTTCTGTTGACTCTGACAATTAATCTTGATGGTTGTACAGTCGTCTCAAATAAAACTGTGAAGGACCTCGGCGTTACTCTGGACCTTGATCTCTCTTTTGAAGAACATATCAAGACTGTTTCAAGGACAGCTTTTTTCCATCTACGTAACATTGCAAAAATTTGAAACTTTCTGTCCAAAAATGATGCAGAAAAATTAATCCATGCTTTTGTCACTTCTAGGTTAGACTACTGCAATGCTCTACTTTCCGGCTACCCGGATAAAGCACTAAATAAACTTCAGTTAGTGCTAAATACGGCTGCTAGAATCCTGACTAGAACCAAAAAATTTGATCATATTACTCCAGTGCTAGCCTCCCTACACTGGCTTCCTATTAAGGCAAGGACTGATTTCAAGGTTTTACTGCTAACCTACAAAGGCTTGCTCCTACCTAATCTCTCTGATTTGGTCCTGCCATACATACCTACACGTACGCTACGGTCACAAGACACAGGCCTCCTAATTGTCCCTAGAATTTCTAAGCAAACAGCTGGAGGCAGGGATTTCTCCTATAGAGCTCCATTTTTATGGAATGGTCTGCCTACCCATGTGAGAGACGCAAACTCGGTCTCAACTTCTAAGTCTTTACAGAAGACTCATCTCTTCAGTGGGTCATATGATTGAGTCTAGTCTGACCCAGGAGTGTGAAGGTGAACGGAAAGGCTCTGGAGCAACAAACCGCCCTTGCTGTCTCTGCCTGGCCAGTTCCCCTTTTTCCACTGGGATTCTCTACCTCTAACCCTATTACAGGGGCTAAGTCACTGGCTTACTAGGTCTCTTTCATACCGTCCCTAGGAGGGGTGCGTCACTTGAGTGGGTTGAGTCACTGATGTGATCTTCCCGTCTGAGTTGGCGCACCCCCTTGGTGGTTGAAGATATCCCTCTAGTTGTGTGGGGGCTGTGCTTTGGCAAAGTGGGTGGGGTTATATCCTTCCTGTGTCATCGGATGGGGCCACAGTGTCTCTTGACCCCTCCTGTCTCAGCCTCCAGTATTTATGCTGCAGTAGTTTATGTGTCGGGGGGCTAGGGTCAGTTTGTTATATCTGGAGTACTTCTCCTGTTCTATTCGGTGTCCTGTGTGAATCTAAGTGTGCGTTCTCTAATTCTCTCCTTCTCTCTTTCTTTCTCTCTCTCGGAGGACCTGAGCCCTAGGACCATGCCCCAGGACAACATGACATGATGACTCCTTGCTGTCCCCAGTCCACCTGGCCGTGCTGCTGCTCCAGTTTCAACTGTTCTGCCTTATTATTATTCGACCATGCTGGTCATTTATGAACATTTGAACATCTTGGCCATGTTCTGTTATAATCTCCACCCGGCACAGCCAAAAGAGGACTGGACATCCCACATAGCCTGGTTCCTCTCTAGGTTTCTTCCTAGGTTTTGGCCTTTCTAGGGAGTTTTTCCTAGCCACCGTGCTTCTACACTTGCATTGCTTGCTGTTTCTGGTTTTAGGCTGGGTTTCTGTACAGCACTTTGTGATATCAGCTGATGTACGAAGGGCTTTATAAATACATTTGATTTGATTTGATTTGTAGGCATTCTTGCTCGCACACGCTTTTTCAGTTCTGCCCAGACATTTTCTATAGGATTGAGGTCAGAGCTTTGGACAGCCACTCCAATACCTTGACTTTGTTGTCCTTAAGCCATTTTGCCACAATTTTGGAAGTTTGCTTGGGGTCATTGTCTATTTGGAAGACCCATTTCGACCAATCTTTAACTTCCTGACTGATGTCTTGAGATGTTGCTTCAATATACTGTATCCACATCATTTTCCTCCCTCGTGATGCCATCTATTTTGTGAAGTGCACCAGTCCCTCCTGCAGCAAAGCACCCCACAACATGATGCTGCCACCCCACTGCTTCACGGTTGGGATGGTGTTCTTCAGCTTGCAAGCCTCCCCCTTTTTCCTGAAAACATAACGATGGTCATTATGGCCAAACAGTTCTATTTTTATTTCATCAGACCAGAGGGCATTTCTCCAAAAAGTACGATCTTTGTCCCCATGTGCAGTTTTGGAGCAATGGCTTCTTCCTTGCTGAGCAGCCTTTCAGGTTATGTCGAGTTAGGACTTGTTTTACTGTGGATATAGATACTTTTGAACCTGTTTCCTCCAGCATCTTCACAATGTCCTTTGCTGTTGTTCTGGGATTGATTTGCACTTTCGCACCAAAGTACGTTCATCTCTAGGAGACAGAACGCGTCTCCTTCCTGAGCGGTATGACGGCTGCATGGTACCATGGTGTTTATACTTGTGTACTATTGTTTGTACAGATGAACGTGGTACCTTCAGGCATTTGGAAATTGCTCCCAAGGATGAACCAGACTTGTGGAGGTCTGCAATAATTTTCTTGGCTGATTTCTTTACATTTTCTCATGATGTCAAGCAAAGAGGCACTGAGTTTGAAGGTAGGCCTTGAAGTACATCCACAGGTACATCTCCAGTTGACTCAAATTATGTCAAGTAGCCTATCAGAAGCTTCTAAAGCCATGACATCATTTTCTGGAATTATCAAAATTGTTTAAATGGCCAGTCAACTTAGTGAATGTAAACTTCTGACCCACTGGAATTGTGATACAGTGAATTATAAGTGAAATAATCTGTCTGTAAACAATTGTTGGAAAAATTACTTGTGTCATGCACAATGTAAATGTCCTAACCGACTTGACAAAACTATAGTTTGTTAACAAGAAATTTGTGGAGTGGTTGAAAAACAAGTTTTATTGACTCCAACCTAAGTGTATGTAAACATCCGACTTCAACTGTATAAAACAATGCTTTATTCTCTCACTAGCCTTATGATCCACTGAGCCACAAGTCACTGTGCTAAAATGACCTTAAGGTCCAGAAGACACAATGCTAAAACGACCTTAAGATCCACTGAACCACAAGTCATAGTACTAAAACAACATTAAGATCCCCTGAGCCACAAGTCATAGTACTAAAACGACCTTAAGATCCCCTGAGCCACAAGTCCACTTGTGTAAGAAAACCCCCAGCAGAGTTATTTCATTCTATTATTGGAACATTTGAACATGAAGTTCAAATCAATCACTGTGCTGTTTTTGAGGGAGAGCCGACGACTAAGTGCTGGTTCACATTAAGTCCCTGTCTGTCTCCCAAATGGCACTCTATTCCCTATATAGTGCACTACTTTTGACCAGAGCCCTATGCTTGCTGGTCAAAGGTAGTGCAACACTATAGGGGACATGGTGTCATTTGGGACACAGTTCCTGTTTCTCTCTCAGTTGAAGACCTCGGAATAGTACAATAGTTTAGTGCAGGAAACACTTTATAATTTTCATGTACTGGAACAGAGAGAACAGAAGAAAGGACCCAGACGGATATAATTTGGTTTGGATAACAAATCTTCTTAGAGGTTGTGTGACTTATAATGTTTGTTTTTTATGAACATAACAAAACAAAACATACCCATTTATTAGGATGACAAAGTTTATTAGAAGTTAAAGAATTTAGGTAATTCACTGAATGACTGCATTCGACCGTATACTGTAGGTTATAAAAAATCTTAATTTATAGTACATACACTACCGGTCAAAGGTTTGGGGTCACTTAGAAATGTCCTTGTTTTTGAAAGAAAATAAAAAAAATTGTCCATTAAAATAACATCAAATTGATCAGAAATACAGTGTAGACATTGTTAATGTTGTAAATGACTATTGTAGCTGGAAACGGCAGATTTTTTTAATGGAATATCTACATAGGCGTACAGAGGCCCATTATCAGCAACCATCACTCCTGTGTTCCAATGGCACGTTGTGTTAGCTAATCCAAATGTATAATTTTAAAAGGCTAATTGATCATTAGAAAACCCTTTTGCAATTATGTTAGCACAGCTGAAAGCTGTTGTCCTGATGAAAGAAGCAATAAAACTGGCCTTTAGACTAGTTGCGTATCTGGAACATCAGCATTTGTGGGTTCGATTACAGGCTCAAAATGGCAAGAAATAATTCACTTTCTTCTGAAACTCGTCAGTCTATTCTTGTTCTGAGAAATGAAAGCTATTCCATGCGAGAAATTGCCAAGAAACTGAAGATCCCGTACAACGCTGTGTACTACTCCCTTCACAGAACATCACAAACTGGCCCTAACCAAAATAGAAAGAGGAGTGGGAGGCCCCGGTGCACAACTGAACAAGAGGACAAGTACATTAGAGTGTCTAGTTTGAGAAACACAGGAGTGATGGTTGCTGATAATGGGCCTCTGTATGCCTATGTAGATATTCCATTAAAAAAATCTGCCGTTTCCACCTTCAATAGTCATTGTGTTTTTTTTCACGATATTGTAAATTATTTTGTACGTAATGTTTCTGCAACCGTATCTTACGGAAGAAAAGAGCTTCTGGATATCAGGACAGCGATTACTCACCTCGGATTAGACGAAGATTTCTTCAACAACAACTACAGCAATATCAACAACAACAGGAAGCAGGGCTCACACGATATTCTCCAAACACCCCACAGGGCAGGCATCCCAATTATTCGCAAAAGGAAAAGACGCATGTGACAAATAAACTTTGATTTGATTTACAACATTAACAATGTCTACACTGTATTTCTGATCAATTTTATGTTATTTTAATGGACAAAAAAGGTACTTTACTTTCAAAAACAAGGACATTTCTAAGTGACCCCAAACTGTTGACCTGTAGTGTAAGTATTTCATGCTATATACTGTACATATGTGATTATGTGAATTTCTGCATTGATAATGGGGTAAGAGTCACTCGTATTTATGACTATGCCTACGGAGCGTTATGTCTATGTCACTGTGGAATGCCACTGGATTCCGGAATCTAGTTGTTTTTGTTTCAGGATGAATTCCTCCGGTGATGCCAAGAGAGGCGGGAATGCCATTCTGCTCCAGTCATTCTAAAGGGGTTTCCTCCTGGATCCATTGGGAAGCTTTGTCAAGCGGAATAACGTCCGGAAATATTACCTGGTTCCAAAGGTAGTTCATGGGCTTTTTTATACTCTCTTTCTGTGTGAAAACACACCAATTATGAACTGTTTCTATATGATAGATGATTTTCTGGTGACCTCTCTGCATTGACTTCATACCCAGTGCTGGACATCACCTGGCCTAGAAATGGGCCTATAGATTCCAATGTTATGTACACTTTCATTGCCTTTTGTAAAATTTGAAAGATCAAAAGCCCAAGTGACAGGCTCAGGTACGACAAAACCAATTGCAGAATCATTGTCAGAGTATCAAGAAATTAGCATTTGGAGCCCATTCTGCCCCATTCAGTCCCTAGCCTCTCTGAAGAAGCAAGCCAAATGTCTATGCTGTCTATGCTTCTATATCCCTGTGACTTATAACGACCATCACCCCACTGACTCAATGACAGATTCATCCAGGCACTACCCCCACTGCCAACACGTGGGGGGCGTCATGTGTCACTAGCACCCATGAGTTTACGAAACACCTAGCAGACATAATGGCTGGCCTAATGCTCCAGAGTGTGACAGACAATCATTCTTTACTACCATTTAGGGAGCAATTATCCATGAGAAATGGCCATTATTGGCGAGTCAAATTACATCGCATTCTATACATCAGCAACACATCATCTATCAGGATGATACCGATACTAAATAGGCCTTGTACATGTCTGGAATGAGTTGAATAGATGCCCTCTCCATTCCTACCTCCCCCCTCTCTCTCTCTCTCTCTCTCACTCTCTCTCTCTCCTTCTCTCTCAGGCCCTAACTACATTCTAGAACAAAAAAACAATTGGCTCAACTGACTTTTGATAAAGACGTCCTTTGCTCCCACTTCCTACCAGAGCTAAATAAAGAGCCCAGTCACTTGACATGTCTCAAAGACTGGATCACCATTGGATGGCAGAGAGAGGTCAGAGGTCAGGGACGATGACAATGAGGTCGCCATGCTGGCAGCTTCTCGTGGGACCATGCAACATATTACCCCACAACAACCCTCTGAGAACCGGCCTTGGAGATGTACCACTCGGTATCTGTGACTCGTTTAGGGCCAATATTGTCTAAATGGTTTGCAGGATGTGAGCTTTACTGTAATAGACTGTGTGTATTTTGGCTCCGTTAGTAGCCTACAGTACATTATTCAGTTTGCTATGCTAAGTAATAAATCTCTTTTGAGGAACCTGACTACATGAACATTGTCTGCTTTCACTCTGTGGTAATGCCACAATTCAGACAACTCCTTTGACAGTTTCCCATGGACGGTCCTGGTTTGACTCTCGGAACGTCTCTGCTTCATCATCATCATCTTCCTCTTCATCTTCATCATCATCGCACTGATAACTTCAAGGTTTCAGTCTTGGTCCAGACCTCGTCTGCAGACAGTGCAGTGTGTCACCCAGCCTGTGGGAGAGAGGACTCTGATTGGACAGTACCCTGCGGGTCAGACAGAGACGTTTAGCAACAGTGATGTCCGCTACATCAGTCACTGCCCTGACAGACCCACAGACCCATCCACTCCACTCTTATTTTCTCTGGGAAATCTCCAGCAGCAATTTCTCAAGTCACCCCAAATGATTTCCTGGCCAATGTCAAGAGTGAACAACTTATAAGTACTTAATAGTTTTGATGAGGGCCAGCGTTTAACCCTGAGCTCCCTCTGTCTAATCTCGAGTGTGTGGGTAGGCCTCGTCAAGAGGACTTGGAATGCCATTTGTCATGGGTATAACTCTTTTAATTGTGACAGGAGGTCGACATGTGATGTGGAGTGTCACAGGAGTGATGCCAGTGAAAACATAGTAACTGGCGATCATTAGGAACCCTCACAGACTACACACACAAGGTGAACCTGTCACACCTAGAGTATGTGGGGTTTACCGTCGGTGTGTTACACGAATCTTGGTGTTACACAAACACAATTTGGCAGCATTTTATGTACTGAATTGCCTGTTTGATTCGCAGTTTAAAGGGAACACATCAAACACATTTTACTCAAACATTTGTTGTTGATTCTTGACATGGTTGTGCTTTGCTCTCTGCCAAGAGGAAATATCAGCAGATAAGAGAAAAGCAACAGGTCAGGGATGTCACAACATGGAAGTAGATATCCTCTTTAATGATAAAGCAGTACATTCAAGCTCAGCATTTGTTGTAAACACCAGAAACTTTTCCATGCGTGTTTTTCCTCTCTGTATCTTTAGAAAACGACCCAACGCTGCCACCTTCTGGTTGTTACCCTCAACTGTCAGAATCCACCCATCTGTGATGGAGAGACGTTCTATACAGGTGCATGTGCTCAAGATTCATGCCTCTTATGTTAATACATTTAGAATAGAGTACCTGTTTACCCAAGGAGGAAGGTTTTTATGTTTAGGCCTACAATACAAAAATCAAATACAATGGTGCCCATCGATCTGAATGGTAATTCAAGTGGTGAGATGTGCTGTGTGAATTACACAGTATATGGTGCTGGTGAACTCATGCATAAACATAAACATATACACACACACACACACACACTCACACACACACACACACACACACACACACACACATACACACACACACACACACACACACACACACACCAGACATTGTTAATAGGCTACAAACGTATACAGCTAAATGATTTTACATTCACTTTCCCATTTTATTTCCCTCCATCATCATGGCTCTATAACTACTGTATCAGCCCCCTGCTGTAATTATTAATACTGGGTACATACAGTACTTCAGAGGAGAGGAGAGACTGTCCTCCATCTCTCTGTCTCTGTCTGTCTATCTTTCTGACTGTCTGTCTCTCTCTCTGTCTCTCTCTCTCGCTCTCTCTCTGTCCTCCTCTCTCTCTTGCTCTCTCTCTGTCCTCCTCTCTTTCTCGCTCTCCCTCTCTGTCCTCCTCTCTCTTTCTCTCTGTCCTCCTCTCTCTTTCTCTCTGTCCTCCTCTCTCTCTCTGTCCTCCTCTCTCTCTCTCTCTCTCTCTCTCTCTCTCTCTCTCTCTCTCTCTCTCTCTCTCTCTCTCTCTCTCTCTCTCTCTCTCTCTCTCGCCCCCCCCCCCTCCCGCTCTCTCTCACTCACTAATTTCTCTCCTTAATTTTAAAAACTCTGAAGAGAGCAGAGGGTACTCATTCTTATTCATATCTAACTAAATGTCTCCCATCTAATGGCTTGACGAGCACCTCTCCCTATTGTTGTCTCCTACTGAAAGAGACTGCAATTGATTTTAATTAAAGTGAAGTGAAAACCTTTTGAATTGACTTAACAGCCATTTGGCAGGTGGAAAGGCGAATAAATGCCCCGGTCGTAAGCTAATTGATGCGTTTGCTCGTCAGGCTAATGTGATCTCCCTACTGTCATTAGGGCAATCATTAGAAGACCAAATTGTTTCCTTTCTTCATTTCTAAATTACAGTCAGAGATTGCCGTTATACAACTGAACTATCATCAAGGCCACATAAATCCAGCCCACAGTCTGTTTTCTCTCTGTGCCCTGCCTACAGTCTATTACTAACACAGGCATCCTAGATGACAAAATGCTAGTGTATAGACTAGTATATCCTATAGTAATTACTGTAATTACTGTGTTTTTGCAGACTGTAGTATACTGTATTATTTACTCTGGTGTTTTTGGGGGCATTACTGTAGTATTTTGTTTTATTATCCTTTACATAGAAGTGGGTGGCTTTTCTCCTTGAGGAAACCTAGCAGAAAAATACTAAAAGAGACCATGTTCTATAACCTGTAGGAGGGGCTGGATTCCACAGGAGGTTGGTGGCACCTTAATTGGGGGTTCATGCTAATGCCTGGAGCGGAATCACTGCAATGGGCTCAAATACATCAAACACATGGCTTCCATGTGTTTAATGCCATTCCCTTTGGTCCGTTCTGGCCATTATTATGAGCCATTCTCCCCTCAGCAGCCTCCTGGGTTCTGAACGGAGAGTTCAGCCCTTCTGCTCTTTTCTTTAACCTGTAAGGAACACAACATATGGTCTATACTTGGCATGTAGATTTTTCGCTTACTGGTGGCACAAATTGGGATATGGGGCAGAGGAATGGGCAGAGTATATGCAAATAAAATACTGTAGTATTTGCTGTAGTTAAAACGTGTAGTGTTTTTGCAGACATTTACTACAGACATGTACTACAGACATTTACTACAGACATTTACTACAGACGTTTACTACAGACGTTTACTACAGACATTTACTACAGACGTTTACTACAGACATTTACTACAGACATTTACTACAGACATGTACTACAGACATGTACTACAGACATTTACTACAGACATTTACTACAGACATTTACTACAGACATTTAGTACAGACATTTAGTACAGGCATTTACTACAGACGTTTACTACAGACATTTACTACAGACATTTAGTACAGGCATTTACTACAGACATTTACTACAGACATTTACTACAGACGTTTACTACAGACATTTACTACAGACATTTAGTACAGACATTTACTACAGACATTTAGTACAGGCATTTACTACAGACATTTAGTACAGACATTTACTACAGACATTTACTACAGACATTTAGTACAGACATTTACTACAGACATTTAGTACAGGCATTTACTACAGACGTTTACTACAGACATTTACTACAGACGTTTACTACAGACATTTAGTACAGACATTTACTACAGACATTTCGTACAGACATTTACTACAGACATTTAGTACAGGGATTTACTACAGACATTTACTACAGACATTTACTACAGACATTTACTACAGACGTTTACTACAGACATTTACTACAGACATTTAGTACAGACATTTACTACAGACATGTACTACAGACATTTAGTAAAGACATTTACTACAGACATGTACTACAGACATTTAGTGCAGACATTTAGTACAGACATTTAGTACAGACATTTAGTACAGACATTTAGTACAGACATGTACTACAGACATTTAGTACAGACATTTAGTACAGACATTTACTACAGACATTTAGTACAGACATTTACTACAGACATTTAGTACAGACATTTAGTACAGACATTTACTACAGACATGTACTACAGACATTTACTACAGACATTTACTACAGACATGTACTACAGACATTTACTACAGACATTTACTACAGACATTTACTACAGACATGTACTACAGACATTTACTACAGACATTTACTACACATTTACTACAGACATTTACTACAGACATTTACTACAGACATTTACTACAGACATGTACTACAGACATTTACTACAGACATTTAGTACAGACATTTACTACAGACATTTAGTACACATTTACTACAGACATTTACTACAGACATTTACTACAGACATTTAGTACAGACATTTACTACAGACATTTACTACAGACATTTAGTACAGACATTTAGTACAGACATTTACTACAGACATTTACTACAGACATGTACTACAGACATTTACTACAGACATTTACTACAGACGTTTACTACAGACATGTACTACAGACATTTAGTACACATTTACTACAGACATTTACTACAGACATTTACTACAGACATTTAATACAGACATGTACTACAGACATTTACTACAGACATTTACTACAGACATGTACTACAGACATTTACTACAGACATTTACTACAGACATTTACTACAGACATTTACTACAGACGTTTACTACAGACATTTACTACAGACATTTAGTACAGACATTTACTACAGACATGTACTACAGACATTTAGTACAGACATTTACTACAGACATGTACTACAGACATTTAGTGCAGACATTTAGTACAGACATTTAGTACAGACATTTAGTACAGACATTTAGTACAGACATGTACTACAGACATTTAGTACAGACATTTAGTACAGACATTTACTACAGACATTTAGTACAGACATTTACTACAGACATTTAGTACAGACATTTAGTACAGACATTTACTACAGACATGTACTACAGACATTTACTACAGACATGTACTACAGACATGTACTACAGACATTTACTACAGACATTTACTACAGACATTTACTACAGACATGTACTACAGACATTTACTACAGACATTTACTACACATTTACTACAGACATTTACTACAGACATTTACTACAGACATTTACTACAGACATGTACTACAGACATTTACTACAGACATTTAGTACAGACATTTACTACAGACATTTAGTACACATTTACTACAGACATTTACTACAGACATTTACTACAGACATTTAGTACAGACATTTACTACAGACATGTACTACAGACATTTACTACAGACATTTACTACAGACATTTACTACAGACATTTACTACAGACATTTAGTACAGACATTTAGTACAGACATTTACTACAGACATTTACTACAGACATGTACTACAGACATTTACTACAGACATTTACTACAGACGTTTACTACAGACATGTACTACAGACATTTAGTACACATTTACTACAGACATTTACTACAGACATTTACTACAGACATTTACTACAGACATGTACTACAGACATTTACTACAGACATTTACTACAGACATGTACTACAGACATTTACTACAGACATTTACTACAGACGTTTACTACAGACATTTACTACAGACATGTACTACAGACATTTACTACAGACATGTACTACAGACATTTACTACAGACATTTACTACAGACATTTACTACAGACATTTACTACAGACATTTACTACAGACATTTACTACAGACATGTACTACAGACATTTACTACAGACATGTACTACAGACATTTACTACAGACATTTACTACAGACATTTACTACAGACATTTAGTACAGACATTTACTACAGACATTTAGTACAGACATTTACTACAGACATTTACTACAGACGTTTACTACAGACATTTACTACAGACATGTACTACAGACATTTACTACAGACATTTACTACAGACATTTACTACAGACATTTACTACAGACATTTACTACAGACATTTACTACAGACATTTACTACAGACATTTACTACAGACATGTACTACAGACATTTACTACAGACATTTAGTACAGACATTTACTACAGACATTTAGTACACATTTACTACAGACATTTACTACAGACATTTACTACAGACATTTAGTACAGACATTTACTACAGACATGTACTACAGACATTTACTACAGACATTTACTACAGACATTTATTACAGA